>NW_023144627.1:8653056-8701090 GCF_012932325.1 Thrips palmi
GCCCCCGCGCGGTTGGGCCCACTGCCAAGGGTCCCCTCCTCGCCCAAAAAAAAAGAAAAAACATTTTTTTTATTTTTGTTTTTAAGGAGCCCTCTGCCAAAGCCCCCGCTAAAGAGGAAAAAAAGAAAAAAAAGGGGTTTTAAGGCCCTTAACTCTTTGCAAAGCCCACCCCCTTTTAAAAAAAAATTTCCGAAATTTTTAATTGTCATTTCCCTGGTAACGGCTGCAAGAACGCTTCAAAAAAGCGCCCCGGGCCCCGGGGGGTGGCCCCTACGGATTCTTTACCCCCTATTCTAAAAAAAACCAAAACCAAAACCGGAGGTTTAAATGGCGCCAAACCCTGGGGTGGAAAAAGGAGGGGGGGGACTACGCAAAACAAAAAAGATGTGGGTCAGAATCCCGGTGCGCCAAATATTAAAACCCCATTTTTAAGGTAAAACCGAATTAACGGATTCAAAAAACTTGGGCGTCATATTTCCCTGGCCCACCAGCTTTTTTAATGTCTATTAACAATTTTTTTTATGAGACTTTGCAAAGTGGAAGAACATAGTATACTCTGACGGTTTCCGTTATTTTCGTTGACATCCCACTTCTTGGTGCTTGATCATAAACAGCGAGTCCTGTCATTGCGAGTCGTGTCCTTGGGCATAGTGCAGAGTGGAAGTTTCGGGGGGGGAGGGGGGGGGGGGGGGCGACACGACAGCCAGCCGCCATAGCAAGCAGTGGCGGTATCAGGTCGAAATCCTAATTGCAGGAGAGGAGAGACACGAATGGACGAGGCAGTTCGTGGGAGTTCGTCTGTCTCTCTCGCACCGACACGGGATGCCCCGCGAGTGCGAGAGAGACGACGAATGCTTCGGCGTGCCCGAGCGCTGCAGCACGCAAATGCGTCGAGGCTCTCTGTCCTTGTCTAACGGCGACCACCACAACAAGGCCAAGGTGGCGCCTGGCTCGTCGTGGGCCCCAGGTGTTTTGTGGGGCCCCCGGCCCGCCACCCCCCCCGCCCCCCCCCCCCCCGCCCCCACCCCCCCCGCCCCGCCACGCCCCGACAGACCTACACGTTGATTCCAGTGCCGCTGGCACTCTGTTTTACAGCACACTGTAATATTGGAAGAGGCGCAAATGAACTGCCAGCTCTCTGGAGCCCCGCCGCCGCGGCCGTCGCCTACACTGTGTTCACGCTCTGCCACGCCCCGCGGCCCCACCTTGCAAGCCTTGCTCTGGCTTTGCCGAAGGGAAGTTTACATTTCCCGGTCCTCGGGAGCGCGCCTTGGGGCCCAAGCCGCGAGGCCCAGCAGACCGATTCCGAGAGTCGTCGCTCTGTCTCTCTCGCACTCACGGGGCGCCCCATTCTTCCCAGGAAACCAGCTTAAAAACTGTCATCAAGTGACAACCAGATTTTATGTTGGACAGTGTGTGAGCTCCGATCGGAGTTCGGGGTCGCACGACGTGTTAATCATAAACTGGCGGTCGTTCGCTCCAACGCTCCGCCGCGCCGCCAAGTAAAGTGCGCCCCGCCCCTCGATGCGGCCCCCAGATTATCGACTTGTCTGCGACCTTGCAACATGTAAAGTTTCACGATCGCGGCATCCATATTCATAGCTCACCTCCAGAGCGACCTACTTAAGGGCCAACTCATCCCCGGCCACGCCGCACGCGCAGCACGCGAGCCACCAACTTCTTCTTCTCGCGCCACGCATAATGCTCTCTCTCTCTCTCTCTCTCTCTCTCTCTCTCTCTCTCTCTCTCTCTCTCTCTCTCTCTCTCTCTCTCTCTCTCTCTCTCTCTCTCTCTCTCTCTCTCTCTCTCTCTCTCTCTCTCTTCCTCTCTCTGCCCTCTGGATCCACGCTTCCGCGTTCAATTTTTTATTGTTCGGTCGGATGATGTCGGCAGTCTGTTTCTGGCCGATGACTCCGAACAGAGTAGTCTCTCTCTCTCGCTCTCTCTCTCTCTCTCTCTCTCTCTCTCTCTCTCTCTCTCTCTCTCTTTTCTCTCTCTCTCCTTTTCTCTTTTCTCTCTCTCTCCCCCCCCCCTGGGGCGTCGGGACGCGGGAATCTCCGCCAGAAGACTTATAGCCTCCGCCGCGGCAGCGGATTATTTCTGATACAAGCCGAGGCGGCCGTCAGGCGCACAGTGGGCCAGAAGACCGGTGGAGGCGGTCAAAGCTCCAAACGCGTTTTGAGCCCCAGAGTCGCTAAATGGGACTCGAACCGAACGTGTGACTCAACCAATGGATTGCTCGTTCGCAGAGTAATCCATTGGTGGGATCACACGTTCTGTTCGAGTCCTGTTTAGCGACTCTGGAGCTCAAAACGCGTCTGGACTTTTGGTCGCCTCCACCGGCCTTGTGGCCCAATGGGCTGCGGACAGCACGGCTCTGCATAAAAAATCCGGACGACTCAAATGCGGAAATGGTGGCGATCGGGTTGCGAGACCGAAAGAACAAGCCTTCATCGTGTTACCTTTGCCTCGTGCCGAGCCAGTGGCGACCTCGAACCCCCTTACCATTTTCCAGGAACGCAGAAGACCGGGAGGAGAAAGTACACTCTCAGCCGTTTACTGACTATTTCTCATTAGCAGACGTATTTCTGTAAGCAACCATAATACTTAGTATTTAGTCCTTAAATACTTACAAATTTCTTTGTAATTTACTAAAAAAACGGTAATATCAGTACAGTAATTAGCAATTGCTAAGTAATACTGACAAAAAATACTAAGTATTATGGTTGCTTACAGAAATGCGTAAGCTGATGAGAAAAAGTCAGTAAAAGGCTGAGAGTGTATTTTCAGAAGGGAAGGCTGGGATCCACCGACTCCAACTGCAAAACCTGCGGTCTCGCTCCCGCCACTGTTGTGGTGCCACCACTGTGGGCAACACGAGTGCCTTGGCTTTCTCAATGGCTGCCCCTCCCCCCCACCCCCTTTTGCAGTGGCCAGGCAATTTCAGCGCAATAATTAATTTGTTTATGTGGCTTTGATTAATAGATTTATCGTCATGAGGATTATATTTTCCTCAGAAAGAGTCCACCACCTCTGGAGGGCGCTAGGGGAGTGAGTTGCACCGTGTGTGTGTGTGTGTGTGTGTGTGTGTGTGTGTGTGTGTGTGTGTGTGTGTGTGTGTGTGTGTGTGTGTGGCCGAGGGGCGTTCGGTCCGGGTAACAATGCAAGAAAGGCCGGGTAAAGGCACAGCGGCAACAATGGCGAGACATCTGGCCCCGTGCCCCCTTCTCTCTCTCTCTCTCTCTCTCTCTCTCTCTCTCTCTCTCTCTCTCTCTCTCCCTCTCTCTCTGACAATAGTGGCGACCTCGGGCTGGCAAGGCCCCTGGTTGTGTGGCCGCCAATAGCACCGGCGGCGTGAAGGTGATTGTGGCTGGCCGCACCACTGCCTGAAAACATCCGGGTTTTCCTCTCCGAGTCGCCGCGGTCCTCGCGGGAGTGCGACAAGGACAGCAAGACGTAGCCCGTCGGCGTGCCAGCAGGGCAATAGGGCCCAGCAGCCCAGGCAACGGCCGCAGCGGGAACTCAATTGTCCAAGGTTCACCGCGCTTGATGAATTTCGCGTGGCGCTGGTGCCATAACGCCCTTCTGGCTGTGGATCTACTTGGCCGGCTGAGTGGTCACTCGCCGGCGGGGCGCTAGTGGGCCAGAAGACCGGCGGAGGCGGCCAAAACTCCCGACGCGTTTTGAGCTCCAGAGTTTCTAAACAGGGACTTCACTCCAGAACATTTAGAGTGCTTTCGACACTGCTGCAGTGCATCGTGGCAATTTTTTGCGCACTTGTGTGGCTGTATTGTTTCCGTCGCCGTGCGGCATTTTGCGGCTGGCTGCCTGACTGCCTGGCTGCCTGGCTGCCTGGCTGCCTGGCTGCCTGGCTGCCTGGCTGCCTGGCTGCCTGGCTGCCTGGCTGCCTGGCTGCTTGACTGCCTGGGTGCCTGGCTGCCTGGCTGGGTGGTTGCCTGGCTGCCTGGCTGCTTGACTGCCTGGCTGCCTGGCTGCCTGGCTGCCTGGCTGCCTGGGTGCCTGGCTGCCTGACTGCCTGGCTGCCTGGCTGCTTGACTGCCCTGCCGCTTCGCTGGCGACACACCGCCTACTACACCACTCATTGCGCTCAGGGACCGGAGGGACCGGGACACGCGCGGCGTAGCATCGCGTAGCGCCGCCTAGCAGAGTAGTGGCGTTTTTCGTTGTTCCGCGGTTCGTCTCGCTGCCGGCGGGGCGGGGCGGGGCGTGGCGGGGCGGGGCGGGGCGGGGTGGGGCGGGGCGGGGCGGGGCGGGGCGGGGTGGGCGGGGCGGGGGGGGGCGGGGGGGGGTGGGGCGGGGCGGAGCGGAGCGGGGCGGAGCGGGGCGGGGCGGGGCGGGGCGGGGCGCGGCGCGGCGGGCGGGGCGGGGCGGGGCGGGGTTGGGGGGGGCGGGGCGGGGCGGCGTCTCGGGGCGCAGGGGCTGTACTCTGTATTCGCAAAGCGCAGAGCGGATGCGTATGAGCGATGTGTTGTGTTGAGGCACAGTGAGAGGAAGTAGGGGTGGGGGCGAAAGAGTTGGCGTTTTGCTGGGACCGGAAGCACGGCGAGGCTTCGCTAACGCAGCACCAGCAGACTGATTCCGAGAGTCGGTTTCGTCGCTGTGTCTCCCTCTCACTCGTGGGGCGTACCCTATACGTGCGAGAGAGACAGAGCGACGAAAACGACTCTCGGAATCAGTCCGCAGCACAGCCCTACCAGCTGGCTGGCTGGGCCAGGGTTTTGTGGTCCAGATAAGTGGTGCTTTATTGCCCGAGCAGAACATAATGGCTCCTTGTTTATGCGGGGGACGCTACAAAGTTGACGCTCCGGTTTTTGCCCACCGCGTGTCGTGTCCCGCACACCACGCGCCCGCCCCGCCCGCACAGTGGGCCAGAAGACCGGTGGAGGCGGCCAAAGTTCTCGAGGCGTGCCCTCGAGTCGCGGAACAGGACTCGAGCGGGGGTGTATTCCTCCTTAGTCAAACGCAGCGCTGCTATCTTTGTCGCATCGATTTCACCTCCTCCTCGCTTCTTCTCCGCCTTCTTCTCTGTTTTGTTTGAATGTTTGGCGTGTTGTTGGCCTTGCTTACCTGCCTGCGGTGCTTCGGCGAGTCCATGCGGGTTGCGACCTTGCACGCGACCCTTGTCTGCCTGTTCGGTGGACCGGCCCTGGCGGCGGCCCCGGCGGCGGCCCTGCGCAGATGAAACGTCGAACATCATTATAAGCCAGCCGTGCCAGCTAGCCTGGCTGCCTGGCTGCCTGCCTGGCTGCCTGGCTGCCTGGCTGCCTGCCTGCCTGCCTGCCTGCCTGGCTGCCTGCCTGCCTGGCTGCCTGCCTGCCTGGCTGCCTGCCTGCCTGGCTGCCTGCCTGCCTGCCTGCCTGGCTGCCTGCCTGCCTGCCTGCCTGGCTGCCTGCCTGCCTGCCTGCCTCCCTAGCTGCCTCCTGGCTGCCTGCCTGCCTGCCGGGCCCTGCCTGCCTGCCTGCCGGGCTGCCTGCCTGCCTGCCTGCCTGGCTGCCTGCCTGCCTGCCGGGCTGCCTGCCTGCCTGCCTGCCTGGCTGCCTGCCTGCCTGCCTGCCTGCCTAGCTGCCTGCCTGGCTGCCTGCCTGCCTGCCTGCCTGGCTGCCTGCCTGCCTGCCTGCCTGCCTAGCTGCCTGCCTGGCTGCCTGCCTGCCTGCCTGGCTGCCTGCCTGCCTGCCTGGCTGCCTGCCTGCCTGCCTGCCTGGCTGCCTGCCTGCCTGCCTGGCTGCCTGCCTGCCTGCCTGCCTGGCTGCCTGCCTGCCTGCCTGCCTGGCTGCCTGCCTGCCTGCCTGGCTGCCTGCCTGCCTGCTGGCTGCCTGCCTGCCTGCCTCCCTGGCTGCCTGCCTGCCTGCCTGCCTGCCTGCCTGCCTGCCTGGCTGCCTGCCTGCCTGCCTGCCTGCCTAGCTGCCTGCCTGGCTGCCTGCCTGCCTGCCTGCCTGCCTGGCTGCCTGCCTGCCTGCCTGCCTGCCTGGCTGCCTGCCTGGCTGCCTGCTTGCCTGCCAGACGCCCTGCCCGCCTCAAAAGATATCCATTTCCCCTCGCCCTTTCATTTTACTTGTATTTTTCATCCCACATCCACAGGCCCACCCTTGCCGACCTCTATTTAAGCGTCCTGTGTTTCTACACTCTAAATGTTCTACAGTGAAGATTCTCCATATTATGGTGAAAATGTTCCATATTATGGTGGTGCAGCTGACTTCGTAACATACCATTGAGAATTCACTGTACCTTATAAAGATTTTGACAAATTTCGTTGGTATTATGGAGAAAATCGCCACCATATTATGTTGGTGCAGCCTTTCACCGTAAGACATTTACTGTGTATTCATCCCCCCACGGTTTTCCTGGTTTTAATCATTTCGCGTACTTCTCTCTCTCTCTCTCTCTCTCTCCTCCTCCCCTCTCCTCTCTCTCTCTCTCTCTCTCTCTCTCTCTCTCTCTCTCTCTCTCTCTCTCTCTCTTTCGCTAGTGGAAAGTGGAAGGCGTTGAGAAAAGGTGGAAAGTGGAAGGCGGTGCAAACAGGGGGAAAGTGGGAGGCGGTGAAAAGAAGGCGGTGAAGGAAAGTGGAAGGCGGTGAAAAAAGGCACAAAGTAGAAGGCGCTGGTGGAAAAGGCGGTGGAGTGCCGCGCCGCTCCTCAAAACGGTCGGATCGTTGCCCATATCTCCGACGGCCATCTCTATTTCTTTGGCCGTTATGATGTGCCATCCTTCTACGCTGTCATCACGCCCTGCATACACTGCAGTTTGTCGGAATGGATCCCAGCGCGCGGGTTCGAGCCCCGCCGCCGGCGGTCGATCGCCGCACTTCTCTTTAGCGTTTATTTATGACCCGATTTTTTGTCAGTGTCCTCTCAGCTGGGGGTTGTTGACACCCGAGTGGCTGAAATTCCATCGCTTACACGCTGTTTCAGAGAGTTTGCGTGTAATCCCCTCGAACTCGGTTGCTGCACTGCGTTCCACTGCCTTATCCACCCGATTTCGCCTCTTCCAAGTCTGCTCCATTTGCATGTTTGTGCACCTGCACTGCGCTCACTCGTTCCCGCAAAAATTAAAAGACTTTTGCGAGTACCGCCTTCATTCCATCACGATAAAGACCGTTGGCAAGGTTTTTGTTGCCGAAAGCTGGGTGTTTTGCCTCCCTGTCCGACTGCCTGTCTGCCTTACCTGCTCGCCAGCGCCGACATCCCTCTCGCTCCCACACAAGGACTCCCAGGAGGCGTCCCTTGCACATTCAAATTGGGTTGATACAACTGCTGCTCTTCGCCGTGTGCGTGCCGCTGCCCCGGCTCGGCTCGGCTCGGCTCGACTCGGCTCGACTCGACTCGGCTCGGCTCGGCTCGGCTCGGCTCGGCTCGGCTCGGCTCGGCTCGGCTCGGCTCGGCTCGGCTCGGCTCGGCTCGGCTCGTGCGTGCTCCGTCACTCCGTCAAGGACTTGGCACGACCAGTCAGTCTATGCGGCTCTGCGCCTGAGCGCGCGGCTGCTTTAAGAAACAAACAAAATTACCCCAGTTTGGACAGGCGCCTATTTATTTTTTTTAAATTTTGTTTTTTGGAGCGATCTTTGGCTTTAGCTCAGATTTGTAGGAATTCACGAAGGTTCTTCGTAAATTTGTGGGAGGTTCCTTCGTCATTTTTTTTCAGAGGTACTTTTGTAAATTCCCAATCTTTTTCTGCGACGCTGTAATAATTTTTGGTTTGTTTATCTTTTTCTGACGTATTCGGATGCGTGGCAGTGGCGTGGCAGTGGCGCTGCGTGAACGGCTCGGCGTGCTGCCAGTTGAAGGCGAGGCCCTGCCGCCCTGCCGCCCTGCCGGGCTGCAGAATGTTTTCCTTCTCATTCCGGAGAGACTTCGGCAAACACCGACGTCACGCTCGACCTGCTGCGTTCGTTCGGCCCCACACGGCCCGCACGGCCCCGCTGCTCGATGCGCGAATGGCGCAGTCAGGTGCAGAGTGTGAGTCAGCGAACGAAGCAGAAGGTATTTGAAAATGAGAAAATGATGATGATTATGATGATGGTGAAACGGAAGAAGAAGAAGAAGAAGAAGAAGAAGAAGAAGAAGAAGAAGAAGAAGAAGAAGAAGAAGAAGCTTACCATAATGATGATGATGATGATGATGATGATGATGATAATAAAGATAATGCTAACTATCCTTTAAACGGACACGTACACTATACCACGCACTTCAAAAACTAACAGTTCTCAAAAAATTTCATAAAAAATACATTAAAGAGCAAAAAAAAAAAAGGATTTAAGAAAAACAGTGCCCTTATGACGCGAGGACGCGCCGGCACCTCCACTCCTGAGTATGGTAATGAGTTTTCGGGCGCATCCAAATATGCCGGAAGCTTTTATGCGCTCCAACTTTCTTCTTACAGCCAACTTGTTTCATTACTCCGGACGCCGACAATGGAGGCCGCCGTCGAGGACGTCGAGGAGGACGTCGGGGAGGACGTCGTCGAGGCCGTCTCGGCCCAGGTGGCGCAGGACGTCATCAACGTGCCCTTGTAGGGCTGCGTTATGACCCATCCAGTAATAAAAACACTCGTAAACTGTGCGGCCGCGTCTTGAGGCGAAACGTCATCCAGCGGCCTCTGCGATTCAGCCACGTGCAAGGGTATATGGGGTGTCAGGCTGGAGCTGACTGCAGCACTGTGGGCAGGGCGGACGCTCCACACCGTGCGCAGCCCTTAAGTCTCACGCGCGACACCGTGCGCAGCCCTTAAGTCTTACGCTCCACACCGTGCGCAGCCCTTAAGTCTCACGCTCCACACCGTGCGCAGCCCAACAGACCAAGAACCGACAAACGCTGGTGGCGACTTTGGAGGCAGATTTCCCGCCGCAAGCCGCAGGTTCACTGTCTGCTCGACCTCCCACCGCCTTTCCGCGTCCCTCAAAGGCCCCTGATCGCTCTGTTTTCGAGGGGATCGCTTTGTTTTCGAGAGGTGGCCGGGAATTTGCGCGGGAAAGAGCTTCGCCCGGCTTTGCCCGTCGGAGCGGGGAGGGAAGGCAGCCCGCCGGGACGTCGCCGCGTCGCTGAAATTTGAATCCTCCCTTTGATCTCGCACTGTACTAGTGGCCATGCACGCCGACAAAGTCTTTGTTTCGTTGGACCGCCACACTACAGGTGTGTGCATCCATACAGAGACCCACCTACGTTCTGGCTGTGGTAGAGAGATGCAACCCTTTTGCGTTTTTTTTATTAAATTAATGAAAATGTAAGAGTGCTCGTTTAAATTTAAGCTTCCAACCACTAAACTATGTTTCTTCTTTTTTAATTTTAGATAATTTTTCTGAGTTGCTGTGGAAATTCTAGAGCTTCCTGGCCGGGGCACCGGCAGCGTTAATGAGTGGTCCTTTCCCTTTTATCCGATAATAAGTGGTGTTTTCTCTCTCTTTTTTTTGGCATCGCGTTTGTGTGTCTGGCGTGCCTCGCCGACACTCAGGCCGAGGGCTGTGTCTGCCTTACCTTATCCCCCTCCACTACAACGAGGGCCTCAAGGTCCAAGGCAGCTATAAAGTGGCGCCCGTTCCGTATGCAGCCGGCACGATTTCCCGTGTCTGTGTGCGTGTGTACGTCTCTCTGCCCGGCAACTCTAGAAATGAGAAAAATGACTTTTGTGGCTTTGCAACAAAAGAAGAATGTTTAAGCCACCGCCCCGTGTGGAATGACTCAAAATTTACTTTTCATTTCGGTGGAAACTGACTCTGTGCTTCCCTTTCGGTTGCAGATGGGACCATGCTGACTCCTCGACGGGGCGAACTCCTCATCAGCAGTAAAAGGTACGCGACTTAATTATTTTTATTTTACACCGCGAGCTAAACGGGCCTGGCGCCGCCCTCCCACTGACCGGCCACTCTAGGCGTATGCCTGGTAATATCGGGGCTCGCTTATAAGTTACGTGCCACCACTGTAATAACGGTACCATGGTTTACCGCCCTACCCGGTCCGCCTGCAGGCTGAATACGAGTGCAGGTCTCTCTCTCGCACTCGCGGGGCGTCGCGTCAGGGTGCGAGAGAGACGCACCGGCGCCGGGTTTAGCAGCCTTTCGGGGTCAGGGAGGCACTCCATGGAGATAGCGCGGAGCAGCGACCGCTTCTATCGAGTCGTTGGCATTGTGTTGCACCTGCGGGGCTGTTTCGATCACCTTGCTGCTGTGGATGATGAGGGAAAATGGTCCCTTTTTGTCGAAAAATCTGTGACGAAAAATTAATTTGATAAGCGTTGAGTTTTTTGATAAGGCTAGAAGGGCCAGGGTATTTTTGGTTTTCCGAAGATCCCTGGCAATTCTTTCCCCGTCGGACACCCAGAAAAATGTTTCCTTAATTTTTAATTTTCGTGGTTCGTGTAAGAAAAAACGACACAAGAAAAATTTTCTTCATTCAAGAAAAATATTGGATGACGAACAATTTTCTTGCAAAAACCAACAAAAGTTAAATTCGTCTTGATCCAAGAAATTATTTTTTTGGATGGCAATTTTTAGGAAATATTTTGTAACAGTGTGCAGCCTGCTGCGACACTGCCCTGGATCTAGGCGACACGTTACGACGCACACAAACAAACACCCGCCCACACACATGCCCGCGGATTGCTACGAACCATTCCCAGCCGGATATGAGACCCGAGAGAAAAATTGTCCCACCTCGGAAGAGAAGCCGCGGTGTGGCCTTATGAGGTGAGCAATGGGTGAGGCTTGACAAGGACGACAACGACGTTACCCGCGCGGGAAAAAAAATAAAAAAAAAAAGTAAAAAAATTCTTGGGCGGAGATTTGAACCCGCCGCGTCTTGATAGGCGCGACGGGTTGTAGTTTGCCTTGTCAGCGACCCGGCCCCGTGCACTGGCCCGCCCTCTAACATTTGTTGCATTTGCATAATTTTCGCATCAGCACTCCTTAAACTCGGGCCCGGGGGAGCAACAGACAGGGATGGGGAGCGGAGCTGCGAGAAAAATAGCAGCATGCGAAACACAAGGAGAGAGAGGTCACGGCTGTACCACGCAGGTCGTATTGTACCGGTCCGTTCTCCGTGTTCAACCAACACGACTTTGTGGAGAAGTTTTATTTCGCTTCCAACTGAAGACAGGTCGATGGGAAACTCTCGTTTGCGAGGGGAAAATCATTTTAGAAAAACAAAATCATCCTAACTCGCCAGGACGCTCGAACGGGTCAAACAGTGTGGATCTGGAAAAATAACTGATGATTGCTGGCGGTCGGCTCGTCATCCACTTGAGGCGTTGCTACAGCGTGACGTTCGCGCTCCGATGGGATCTATTTTTCACGGCGACGCTGGACGCGCTGCGCCATTACCCAGCCGAGAATGCATTTCCGATTCGAGGTCGAATCGTCGTCGTTGCACTCGATAATGGCTCGAAGTCCTTTTTCACCTCGAATATTCACCAAAATCGAACGATGGATTTTATATCATAAAAACCTTGGACAGACTGAGGGGACTTAATCGGCTTCAAGTCGATCTCGAATCGACACCGATTTAAAGTACATATCGATGTCGAATCGAGGATTTTCTAGCCTTCCAGATGAACGTCGATTCGACCCCGAATCGTAAATGCATTTTCGGCTGGGTAAACAGATGGCCTCCCGCTTTTATTGTTTCCCCAGGAGGAGCAGTCGTATTAAGAGGAAGGGGCTAGGTCCACATGGAGCGCATTAGCCGGCAGGCCTAGCCAGCGGGCCGCTCGCTCTGTCTCTCTCGCACCCGTGGGGCGTGCCGTGGGGGTGCGAGAGAGACAGAGCGACGGTCCTCGGAGTCGGGCCGTGCGGCATGTGCTGCAGATGCCGAGTACCGCTCTGTCTCTCTCGCACCTGTACGGCGCGCCCCATGAGTGCGAGAGAGACAGAGCGACGAGAGCCCTGCCGCCCTGTTAACGCGCACCACACCACGCTGCCACCCAAGGGGTCCCCAACCGGCGAAAATCGGTGTGCACGGGTGAAAAAGTCATTAAAAAAGTCACTAAAAGTCAAAAAAGTCAAAAAGTCACAAAAGTAAAAAAGTAACAAAAAAACCACTATAAAGTACCCAAAAAGTCACGAAACACCCTTTTTAAAAATCCCAAAATTTCAATGAACGCTGGGGGAAAAAGTAACTTTTTAAGTAAAAAAAGTCATTTAAAGGTCAAAAAGTCATTTAAAAGTCAAAAAGTCATTAAAACGTGTGAAAGTGAAAATAGTTCCAAGGCAAAACAGTCGCAAAAAGTCAGAAAAGATACCCAAAAATGTCACAAAAAAGTCAAAAAACAATCAAAAAGTCACAAAAAAGTCAAAAAAGTCAGTTTTGACTTTCAGTCAGTGTACGCTCGCCGGCTCGGTTGGGGACCCCTTGCTGCCACCGCCCTCTCGGCCCTCCACGCCGCGCACCAGGTGTTTTAAACACCGTCGGGACGCGCAGGGTCAAGCCAGCCTGGCCATGTGTTGGTTGTGGTTGTGTGAATGTGTTATGTGTGTGTGTGTGTGTGTGTGTGTGTCACGACTTTTCCTCGCGCTCATTCCAGTGTGATTGAGGGACAGCCCCGATATGTTCCCGCGGGACGCAAAGAAGCTGGAGTCAACCCGGGGAGTGAGTGAGTGAGTGAGTGAGTGAGTGAGTGAGTGAGTGAGTGAGTGAGTGAGTGAGTGAGTGAGTGAGCGAGAGATCCGATAATGGGTTTCCTTATCACCCGGTGCGTGTGGGCAGAGCTCCTCCGGGATGGTGCCACAGGTGCGCGACTGCCAGTGTGTGTGTATGTGTAGGTGTGTGTGTGTAGGTGTGAGAGTGTGTAGGTGTGTGTGTGTGAGTGTGTGTCGAGTAAAGCTCTGCAGGAGTGGACAGAGGGTTGGTGCAAACAGCAAGCCTGCGGTCGCAAGCAAGGCACTCACAGCGACCGACTACACTCCGGGGCGCCGAGAGGACCGAAGAGAGAGAGAGAGAGAGAGAGAGAGAGAGAGAGAGAGAGAGAGAGAAGGGAAAAAAAGTTCGGTTTGTGTTTGTTTGTGCCGGTAATGACACGCGAGTCCTTGCGATTGTTTCGGCGTTAAATCCACAAACAAACCGGCGAACCGCCCGGGGGCCGCCGTGCCAGCCGCGGCCGCGGCAAGTCCATTATAGTGTGGCGGACGGGGCGGTGTCGATGGCGGTGCGGGGAACCAGGAGTGGCTTCACTGCCAAAGCTGCGAAGCACGGCGAAGCACGGCGAAGCACACTGTGAAGCCACATTAGTGCAGGAAGAGGGGATTTCAATTCAAAGCGACTACGTGTGTATGTTTGTCTGTGTCTGTCCGTCTCTCTCTCTCTCTCCTCTCTCTCTCTCTCTCTCTCTCTCTCTCTGTCTCTCTCTCTCTCTCTCTCTCTCTCTCTCTCTCGGCTGTGATGAGGCTCTCCTGTTCTCCCGGCGGGCTTCCCCGACGCTGGCTCCGCTTCGCTCCGCTCGCTTGGCTCGCCGTGCCCGGGGAGACGAGGCGGACCCCTGCGGAACGGAGGCTAGGCCTGCCCGCAGCGCTAGGCCGTTCGGCGGGCCGGCCTAGCCTGCCGTTCGCAGGGGCGCTCTGCGGAAATCTCCCTCAGGACTGCCGCGCAATTTCGGCACAAAAACATCAAATGTTTCGTGCGGAACGTCGCGCGCGACCTGCATAGCACAACGAAATTAGAAAAAACAAATGAGAATTAAGAATGTGAGTGTCTGAAGTGTGCCGGTTAGAGATGTGCGCTGACCGGTCACGACGCCGCCGCCGTCGAAGGCAGCCGCGCCGCCGCCGCCGGTCCATACGGTCGGCGTAATCGGCGCGAATGAAACTGTTGGTGCTGAAGGTCTTAGATCACAAAATACCTCGAAAACCTGAAGTTTCCTTGAGCTAAACGCGTTTTTCTGGCAAAAATGAGCCACCCTGTATTCGCCTTACCTTCCCCTCCCCTCTCTCCGCTTTGGCGACGTAGTTTATTTAAAATGCCGAAAAACTAACACCAAAAAGTAAATGGTCTTTTACGTATTTAAAGTATATATTTTTTAAAACTTCCTCTACTTGAGCACTTTTATCATTTTTTAAAATGTGATTGACAAAATTTTGAGACCCTTTTTTGGGAAAAACAAAATTTCTTTCACGCCGAATACGCCGATTACGCCGCCGCCGCCGGCCTTAAATTAGCCAAGCACCGCCGCCGATCAAATTAGGGTCGGCGCACACGTCTAGTGCCGGTGCAAACTCTCATCCATGTCGAGATATTTCAAAATTGTCGATAAATTTAGAGATTCATTGAAATATTTCGAGATTCATCGACATATCTCGAGATTCATCGAGATATCTCGACAGTCATCGAAATATCTCGAGTTTCATCGAAGCCTTATCAAAAATTTTTGAGATTTAGGGAAATGTATCGAAATTTATCGATTTTTTTTAGATTTATCGAGATACTTCGAGTTTTATCGAGATATTTCGAGATTTCTCGAGTTGAGTCGAGGTATCTACTCTAGAAGGAGTCTCTCTTGGCACTCCCTTCCCCGAGGTCGTCTCTTCCGGTCCGCCTGCGGGTGCACTGGCGCGGTTTCCCCGTATTGACAGCAGCTGTCAGAGAGAGTGAGAGAGAGAGAGAGAGAGGAGAGAGAGAGAGAGAGAGAGAGGAGAGAGAGAGAGAGGAGAGAGAGAGAGAGAGAGGCGACGCGACGACGCGCACTGTTCAGGCGAGTCCCATTACTATTGACCCACGTGTTTTCCCGGCCGAGCCCCGCCGGCCGGCCCCCTGCGGTAATTGTAGTTCGCGTCGAAGAACAGTGTGTCGGGCGGTCCCTCCTTTTAAGCTGCGCGGCCCAGGCGCCTGTCCGCTGCACGCCAGCGCCGCGGTCACGGTGGCAAGGCTCGCAAGGCAAACAGATCGAAGTGCTCTTTCTCCGCATGCGTGGTCGACCATGTCCGCCACCAAGCAAACAGAAACTAAGAGGAAAATCCTTGAAAAAAAGTGACGAATCTATCCAACTCATGAGGAACCCTTTGCCTCGGGCTGTCGCTCTCTGACGGGGAAATCGGTCCTTTGTTCGCGGTCCGCTTTTGTCCATTTTTTTTTTTGTCGTAGGTGTGTGTCCACCCTTTCACTGGGGGCTTATTTGCGCCCCCCCTCCCCCCACCCCGCCCCACACTGCTACACGAGGAGAACAAGCAGCACTGAGCGATTTTCAATTTGACATGTCGCGAACCGTACCACGCCCGGCGACATGGAGTTCGCGTGTGGCTCGCCGCCACTCCAACCAACGTGTTGGTCTGAAAAAAAAAATCATCACGCGTGCTCGACATTTGCAACACACTCAACTATTTTCGGAACCGAAATAAAACGGAATCGTAAAACAGCAAACCGAATTGTGAATACTTCATGCAGTGCATTCTGCACGAGGGGGCAAAAACTCGGGATTTTCGTGTCCACATGATTCGGAAAACGCAATGATTGCGCATGGTTTTAATTGATTTCACGGCTGATTTTGCCTTATTTCGCGACGCACCAGGGTGATGTTGAGCGTGATTGCGGGGATTGTGTTCGGAAAGAAAAGATTTCGGAGATTTGGCCTGGTTTCGTGTGATTCTGCCTAATTTCGGTCGATTTTAGTGATTTTGGCTGATTTCGGATTGCTTGATTTCGCGTGATTTTCAATGATTCGCGTGCGCGTGTGATTTCGGGGGCCGTGTACTAGACGTGTGCGCCGACCCTAATTTGATCGGCGGCGGTGCTTGGCTAATTTAAGGCCGGCGGCGGCGGCGTAATCGGCGTATTCGGCGTGAAAGAAATTTTGATTTTACCAACAATAGGGTCTCAAAATTTTGTCAATCACATGTTAAAAATGATAGAAGTGCTCAAGTAGAGGAAGTTATTAACAAATATATACGTTAAATACGTAAAAGACCATTTACTTTCTTGGTGTTAGTTTTTCGGCATCTTAATAAACTACGTCGCCAAAGCGGAGAGAGGGGAGGGGAAGGTAAGGCGAATACAGGGTGGCTCATTTTTGCCAGAAAAACGCGTTTAGCTCAAGGAAACTTCAGGTTTTCGAGGTATTTTGTGATCTAAGACCTTCAGCACCAACAGTTTCATTCGCGCCGATTACGCCGACCGTATGGACCGGCGGCGGCGGCGCGGCTGCCTTCGACGGCGGCGGCGTCGTGACCGGTCAGCGCACATCTCTACCGTGTACACATGATTGCGCGAGTTTTTGCCCCCTCGATTCTGCAGCAACCTTTGTCCCTCTTTTCGGACAGAGTTTGGAAACAGAGTTTCCTCGTATCGGTGGAAGTGTGGGGCTGCTGCGCTCTGGCCCTTGACACTTTTCAGGCTGCTGGCTGGCTGTCCGGGGCTGCTTGCTCGCGGGCTAGTCACAGCGAGGACAAAGTGACATGCTTTCGCCATCACTGTACAGTGGCGCGACAGTCGCGGCCCGCATCGTGTAGTGGACTCGTTGGCTGAGCGATAGCGAAGCCCATGCCGTGTTTGGGCGCACCAAAAAGTGACTGGTCGTGAGTCTGTCTGTCCGTCTGTGAGTCTGTAGCGTACACGCTCACGTTTCTCAGCAACTACAACACCAATTGTTCCCAAATTTCGCATTGAACATCTCCAAAGTGTCCCACAGGGGGAGTTTATCTTAGATCAACAATTATCATCGTTTGAAATATTCAAAACATCGTTTTGAACTAGGTTATTAGCGTTGTTTGGTTGGTAGCAGTGTGTGGCTTACCAATTTCTCATACCGGCTGCCGCGCTTCCAAGCCGTCTGCAAGACAGGACGGTACTTATGCAAATAAACAAACTGAAGAGCAAAGGGGCTCTCAAATAGGTTCTGAGTTAGTTTTTTAACATTCTAGAATGATTAAAACCCTTCCGGAGTGTCAACAGAGGAAAATACGAAAACTGAAAGTGAGAATGGTTTGCGTGTTTCGTGCCCCTCTCCCCCTCCCTCGTCACAGGGAATCTTCCTGCAGGTCAGTGCACTGTGAGTGTAGTTGTGGACTGAAAATAGAATGTTTTCTTTGCCTGTTACTTTGTGTGTATCAACTGATTTTATTTTCTCTGATACCATCCTTATTTTTAAATTTATTTTTAAATTCATAGAAAATCAAATTAGGTGAATGCATGAATAACTTCTGTTGAAATTAGAAGACAAGTTACATGTCTTTGTTTGACTCGGGAAATGACATCCTATTTTAATGCTGCAACCTAACATAAATATTCTTGTACTAGCATCTATTGATTAAAAGAATCCACATATGGATGTGTATTTTTAATGCTAATAAATTTTGAATTGATATTGGATTCAATGAGACGATTCAGATTGTGAGCGGTGAGTGACTTGGTAATTGGATTTAATGAGACGATTCTTTTCACTTCACCAAAGTTTGTGTCCGATAACTGGAACTTAGTATTGGTAATAGTTTAAATGTGGCTCTCCGAACAAAAGCCCAATGCCTAATGTTAATCCTGTACTGTCATCTTTTACTCCAAAGATAAACTACCACAAGACATGAATAAGATAATGGCGTATTGAGCAAAAAGTGGCCTCTGCATTGGACTTCATGAGACAATTCACTGAATTTGACAAAACTTGGTCTCCGTCTTATGCTTCAGATCAGCCTGCCCTAAACTGATTCACTTAATAAAACCTATGATTACATATTCCAGTCTATATTGTTTAATTCACTGGTTTAAAATGAAAGAATGACAAAAGGCTACTCAAATATAACTAATAAATTAGTAAATTCATTAGTTTGAAGAAACAGATATATCGAGTAGTGCCTCAAGCAGACGATTAGCCAATTAAGCGATTCAATGGAATGTTACTCGACTGAGGAATCGCATTGGTTTCGCATTAAGGTGACGACATGGGGTGATCCATGAACCCAGACCCATACTCTATCCGTTATTAATCAATTCAATATCAATATTTTTCAATGAATCTCACATTAATTCTTGCAGTTTTTGGAGTGCCAATCATGAAAATCACTTTCATTTCTACTCCAGACTTATAGTTTCATCTCAAATTAGCTCATTTTTGACCAAACTTTCAGGTCGAGTTTTATATTGTTTCCTGCAGTCTTGGGTGTGCTGAACTCAAAAATGACTTCCAAATTTTTCCCAGATTCACACTTTACCTAATTCTGACCAAATTTTGACCAAAATTTTTGAGTTGAGTTTGATGTTGATCTCAGTAGTTTTTTGTGTCCTGATAACGAAAATCACTTCCATTTCGACTCCAGACTTATATTTTCATCCCAAATTAGGTCATTTTGGACCAAAATTTTCAAGTCGAGTTTTATATTGTTTCCTGCAGTTTCTGGTGTGCTGAACTCAAAAATGACTTCCAAATTTTTCCCAGACTCGCGCTTTACCCAATTTTGACCAAATTTGGACCAAAATTGAATTGAGTTTGATGTTGATCTCAGTAGTTTTTGTGTCCTGATAACGAAAATCACTTCCATTTCGACTCCAGACTTATATTTTCATCCCAAATTAGGTCATTTTGGACCAAAATCTTCAAGTCGAGTTTTATATTGTTTCCTGCAGTTTTTGGTGTGCTGAACTCAAAAATGACTTCCAAATTTTTCCCAGACTCACGCTTTACCTAATTTTGACCAAATTTGGACCAAAATTTTTGAATCGAGTTTGACGTTGATCCTAACAGCTTTTTGCGTGCTGAAAACGAAAATCACTTCCATTTATACCCGAGACCTACATTTCACTCAGAGCCCATAAGTTGCTCATTTCGTCCAGTTAAGCAAAGTCCGAAGTGCAGAAACTAATTCGCATCGCTCAGCCACACTACGCGCCCACAGTAAACGGCGCGTACCCCTAGTTATTTCAGCATTTCGCGCCACGCCGGTACCGCCATCCTTCACACTCTCTTTGCACATCTCAGCCGTCCGTCCGTCCGTCTGTCTGTCTGTCTGTCTGTCTGTCTGTCTGTCTGTCTGTCTGTCTGTCTGTCTGTCTGTCTGTCTGTCCGTCCGGAAGTGTGTCGACCAGAATGTGTGCCAGCGTGACACGGCCGACATGTCAGTCCTTCTGTCCGCCTCGCTGACTGACCCACTGATTGACTTTCCATCTGTGTGTCAACCGGACTGACTGTTATCAGCCCAGAGACGGGCGGACGGACGGACAGGCTGACGGACAGACAGACAGACAGACAGACAGACCGACGGTGCCAACGAGCGTTCCCAGGGCGTCTGCCCCGAACGAATTAGTGGCTCCGAGGGAGAAAACGTGCCCGCGCCACTGCTAGTGTGAGCGAGACGGACAGACAGACAGACAGACAGACAGACAGACAGACAGACAGACAGACGGACGGACGGATGGACAGACAGACAGACAGACAGACAGACAGACAGACAGACGGACGGACAGACAGGCTGACAGACGGACGGACGGACAGACAGACAGACGGACAGACAGACAGACAGACGGACGGACGGACGGACAGACAGACAGACAGACAGACGGACAGACAGACAGACAGACGGACGGACAGACAGACAGACAGACAGACAGACAGACGGACAGACAGACAGACGGACGGACAGACAGGCAGACAGACGGACGGACGGACGGCCGGACTGACTCACGGGCCGGGAGACCTGGCGACAAATGAGCTACATAGCAAGGCCCCGGTCCTTGGGGACTGCGCCGCCCTGCGCCGCCCTGCGCCGCCCTGCGCTGCACCGGCCCGCAATTGACTCCCCCCTTCCCCCTTCCCCCTCCCCCTCCCCCTTCCCCCTTCCCCTCCCCTCCCCTCTCCCCCCTCCCCCTTCACGCGTCCCGTTAACAAAACGGCAACAAGACCCGTCGGGTGTTTTCGACCAACTTTGTCACGTCGTGCGACTCTAATTAGTGCCTGTGCCCTAACGACGAGGAGAGCGCCATTTCGTTATTGTTGTTATTATTGTTGTTGTTGTTGATATTTAATCAATTTTCGCATCGTTGTCTGTCATTCGATCATAACAGGATGTGGACAGTCGCACTCCAAACGGCAAGGTACGAAACTCGGCCAGGATTGGACTCAGTGACCGCTGAAAATCAACCCAAACCACGGTTTTTCACACACATCACGGTTTTGACCACTTTTGCGGAAAGACTGATTCCGCGAGTCGTTTTCGTCGCTCTGTCTCTCTCGCACCTGCACGGGGCACCCCCGTGAGTGCGAGAGAGACAGAGCGACGATGAAGCGGGCCGCTACAGCGTGTTTAATACCAAGCAGGCGGCCCGGCTTCGGAACCTGCTCAAGTTTAGGACGAGGGGCGCCAGCGGAGGCGATCTGCTTGGTTTAATCAAATCCCGAATACCTTCTCCTGCCCGGGCCCCCCGGCTGTGGGCTTCGAATGAGGAGGGGGGGGGAGGAAGGGGGCCTCGACGACCCAGAGACGCCGCCGGGCTGCCTGGGGGATTCCCGAGATACATGAAGGGAAGGCGGCGGAAAACACGGGGAAAAGAGCGACAATTGTTGGAGAGAGGGGGGGGGGGAGACGGGCTGAATGAAAGATACCTCAGCGGCGTCCCTTACGATAATGGGACGATGGAGCGACAACAAGTTTAGCCAGCCCGGTCACGCGCTGACGGTAACTCGCACCCCCGTGGAGTGACGTGTTGAACACAGCGCCCTCTACACTGTTAAAAGCCAACATGTACACTGAGATTCCAAACGCTATGAGTATAGCACGTATGGTGCAATGCGCTGTGATATCGCACCATACGTGCAATGCCACAGCCATATTGCACCTTTGGTGCAATGCTTCCCGAAAAGGCCCTATGCTAATGCATGGGAAATGGGAGGCATTGCACTTCATGTGCAATGCTTTTGCATTGCACCAATTGACGCTATACTCATAGCGTTTGGATTCTCAGTGTAAAAATTCCAAAAAGGCAACTTTTTGACGGTTTCCCGGCGAATGCCGACCCTTTTCCAAAAAAATATTGTGTAATAGTGTACGGTCTAAGAGAAACTGAGCACGACTTTTCGACTCGCCATTTTTTTGGAGCATGGTCTTTCCGTCCTACAAAGTATAAATCTGACGAAAAAGAACGCTCGAAAGAAGGTAAGAAAAATCGGCGAAAAGTTCCTTTGCGTAGAGAATACAGTGATTACCGGAGCCGCCGAGCGCTTCGCACTTTTCTCGTCGAAGCAGCAGCCCTTCCGGTGCTGGCCCGGTCCGTTTCCGGTCCTGGTTCCGGCTTCCGGGCGGGCCAGCTTCCGGGACCTGCACTGCCAGGCTGGCCGCGACTACACTGTGATCGTGGAAGGCGTCGCACAGCGGGCCAGCAGACCGCTGGAGGCGGCCAAAGACGCGTTTTGAGCTCCAGAGTCGCTAAATGGGACTCGAACCGAACGTGTGACCCCACCAATGGATTGCTTTCCGAACGAGCAATCCATTGGTGGGGTCACACGTTCGGTTCGACTACCATTCAGCGACTCTGCAGCTCAAAACGCGTCTAGAATTTCGGCTTCTGGCCCACTGTGCAGCGCGACCACACTGTGAATGTGGAAGGCGGCGCGGCGACGGGCCGGAAAAGTGGTGGCAAAAGTAACCCGGGAAATGGAGGGCGAAAGACAGAGGGTGAGGGAGAAAGGGGGGAGGGGGAGGCGTGTGTTCTCGACGCCGCAAAGCTAAGTAGCGTAGTGCGGCGGAACGGGCCGCTAGAAGGAGACAGTCTTGGCGTGCTGGAGGCCGGAGGGCGAGAGCGAGAGGTCCGAGTGACACATTACGACCCCCCCCCGGCACAAGGCCTCGCACGAGGCAGCCGCCTGCAGCCTCTCAAACGTAATTATTAATTTTCTAAACACTCACAGTGGCGCACTTCGTGGCGTCTCGGTTGTCGCGTAACGCCTGCCTAAGTGAGATCGCATCCGCGGTGCACTGTTAAAATGCCCCAAAAAAGTTAAAGTAGAGTCAACTGATGATAGTTCTTTTTTTGTCCAACTGACTTACCTAGTAGCCCACGTGACATTTTTCTTTCCAGCGAAAACGTTCTTGGGTTAATTTTGCAGTGAGTGGGCAGCAAAATTTTCAGTTTCCCTCGTCGCGAAAGGAGTTGTTGCGCGTATCGGAGTTGCCGCCGAACTACACTGTGCATTTGATTTAAAATTAAAAGAGTCATTGTTTTCTGTTTTAAAAAAATAATAAAAAATAAATATCTGGCTGTGTTTCTTGGGAATAAGCGACGCAGAACAGCGGCACCTTGACAGCCGAGCCGCCGCACTCCGCCTCGGTCCCCACATATCTTCCCCGCATAGCCACTTTGCGTGGTGATTGAAAGCTTTTGGTGCGGTTGCTGCGTGCCGTGCCGAGCCGTGCCGAGCCGCGCCGCCTTTTCTTTGTACGCGGCGGTGCGTCGCTTCTCACCGCGTCGCCCCCGCGTCGCACACCGCGAGGCCAGCCGGCTGATTCCGAGAGTCACTCTGTCTCTCTCGCACCCACACGGGGCGCCCCACGAGTGCGAGAGAGACAGCGCGAGGACGAGGAATCGGGGGGGACAAGGGGGCGCGTGAATGTTGGTGACAGTTGGTTGCCTTTACGGCATTGAAAGGCCTGCTGACAAAGAGGAGGGGACGCGACGGGGACGCGGCCAGACCGGCACGCTCTGTGATTCCCGCCCGAAACCCTTTTCCTGCAATTTACACTGATGTTGTAATTGGTGTTCAGGCTATGACTCTTGAGCCAGGGTTTTGTGATTAAAATAGATATAACTTGAGGAGAGATAGCAACCATTTACTTCACAAGGAGCACACACATTCAATACAACAAGTGGAACCGGATACACTACACACTTATACACATAGCACAGGATTCACATTCACTTCAAGACACTTATTCACATACACATTCACTTATACACTATAATGAGAAATTGCTTTTCCAACACTCCTCCTCAATTTCGACATTCTAAATTTTAATTATTCAACTTCAGACATACCTAGGTTAACTCTATGTTTTATGAAACTTTCCAAGACCAAACCTTTCGTGAAGATATCAGCAGTTTGCTCTTCAGAACAAACATATTCAATTGCAACAATTTTGTTTTTGATCAGATCTTTTACAAAATGGAATTTAATATCAATGTGCTTTAGCCTTTTTGACTCACTTGATTGAAATGAACTTATGCATGGTTGATTATCTTCATACATGACAATTGGAAATGTAAGCTGAATACTCATCTCTTCTAATAGTTGTTTCAGCCACAATAGTTCTGACACTGCTGACGCCATGGAGATATACTCAGCTTCAGCAGAAGACAGAGATACAGTTCTCTGTTTCCTTGATGCCCAGATGACTGAGTCACCAAACACCTTAAATAAATACCCAGTAACTGATTTTCTATCAATGTGATTGGCAAAATCAGCATCCGCAAAACCAACAATTGGGACATCACTCTGACCTTTGAACCACAAACCTAAATTCTGAGTCCCCTTTAAATATCTCACTACTCGCTTTAAACCTTCCCACAGAGCCTTTGTCGGACAAGTCTGAAACTGGCTGTAGTAGTTCACCGCAGCACAGATGTCAGGCCTAGTGGCAAGGCAAGCGTACATCAGGCAACCAATAAGTTCCCGATAGGGTTGACGCTCAATAGGTTTAGAGTCTACAATAGGTTTGAAAGGTTTGGCTTCGATAGGAGTCAATTTTGGATTAGCACTCTCCATTTGAAATCTTGAGACTATTTTTGAGATGTAATTACTCTGACTTAAAAACATACAACCACCTTTTCTCTCAATTTTGATCCCTAGAAAGTAATGCAATTTCCCCAGATCTCTCATTTGAAATCTTTTCATGAGAGTCTGTTTCATCTGATAAATGCCCTCTTGAGAATTACAAGCAACAATTATATCATCGACATACAATAACAAATAAATGACAAAACCATTATTACTATACATATACAGACACTTATCAGTTTTACACTGGACAAAACCTAACTCTTTCACAAATGCATCAAATTTTTCATTCCACATCATTGGTGCTTGTTTTAAGCCATACAATGATTTCTTTAATTTACAAACAACTCCTTGTCTGTTCTCCGGTAGACCTTCTGGTATCTCCATAAAAATCTGTTCATTCAGATCACCATTTAAGAAAGCGTTCTTAACGTCTAACTGTTCTAGTTCAAAACCATAGAAATTACATATGCTTAATAACACTCTTAACGTTGACAACTTAGCTACAGGAGAGTAAGTCTCCACATAGTCCTCACCATATTTCTGGGAGCACCCTTTTACAACTAACCTAGCTTTATACCTGGTAACATTCCCTTCACTATCATGCTTAATTGTAAACACCCATTTGCATTTGATGGGTTTCTTACCTTTGGGAAGATTGACTATTTCCCAGGTTTCTGTGGTCTGTAAAGCACGGAGTTCTTCCTCCACTGCAGCTAGCCACTGTGAGCTGTCTGGCCTCCTGAAAATGTCCTCAAACGTTTGAGGTATATTTTCTACATAGCTCACAGCATTTAACACAAATTCAGAATTATCAATTACATCCACATTTTCAGAAACAGGCAGTGATGCTAACAATGCAAATGCTTCTTTATCATCCCATTCTTCATCAATCAAATCATTATATTTATTCCCATAGGTAGCTAAAGTTGCATAATCTCTCAAATAATCTGGAGCCTTCTTATTTCTAGTACTCCTCCTTAATTCCTGAATGACAACATTATTAACAGGTACATTATTCCTTTGTTCAAAACCATTCACATTTCTGTCTTGATCATTTACATTTTCATTTTCAATATCAGTTTCCTCTTCATCTGTATTTTCACCATTTTCATCAGTTTCTGGATCATTTTCAGTTACACTATAACTATCATGCCACACATATTCCCACTCTTTGTTTTTCTCAAATTTACTCTCACACTCATTGAATTGAACATTACATGCAGTAATAATTTTATGCTCAGACAAACTCCACACTCTGTAACCATTTGGACAATACCCTAGAAAAATACATTTCTTTGATCGTTCATCAAACTTACTTTTAATTTCTACCTTATGTTTCTTGACCATCACTATACATCCAAATACTTTTAGATTACTTAAATCTGGTTTGACATTATACCATAATTCAGCAGGAGTTACATTTTGTTCAAGTGCTTTAGTAGGCAACCTATTTATGAGATAAACTGCTGTTAGTGCAGCTTCAATCCAGAAAGATTTACTCAAATTGGAATCAATCAACATGCAACGAGCTTTATCATTTATAGTTCTGTTCATCCTCTCCGCTACTCCATTCAGTTGAGAAGTGTGAGGAATCGTAAGTTCCCACTGAATTCCTTGCTGTTTAAAGAAATCTATTATTTCATTTTTCACATATTCCTTACCGTTATCACATCTAAATTGAACAATTTTTGAATTGAATCTACTAGTAGCTATTGCCACATACTGTTTAATATAATCTGCAGCTTCAGCTTTAGATTTTAAACCATATGTTACAGTAAAATGAGTAAAGTCATCCACAAATGACATAAGATACTTTACCCCATTATAAGCAGTGGGCTTTATGGCACCGCACAAATCAGAATGTACCCTCTCCAATGGTCTGGTTGTTTTAACCCTGTGACCAGTGTGAGGCACACTCACCTGTTTTCCACGGACACATACATCACACTGCTTGACTTCGTTGATCTGTCGAGGTGTCAGCTCACCAAGTCCATCGACACACTCCGCCACTTGTTTGAGTCTGTCAGCTGAAACATGTCCCAGTCTCCTATGCCAAAGGGTAGGGGTTACTGAAAAATTGCAAACTGGATTAGTAGACACATTCAGCTCAACTTTGTACAGACTTCCACACCTCTGACCAACAAACACTGTTCCATTTGTTGACTTATGGATTACACTAAAATTACCATCATCTATTGTCATTCTACAACCTTTGTCTTCTAATTTTGATACTGATAACAGATTGCATTTTAAATTATTAACCAATAGTACATTTCTGAATTCAACATCAATTTCTTTATTATTTACAATGGTAGTGGCAACGATATCTCCAACTCTTTCTGCAACAATAAAATCTTTAGTCTTGGCAATGTAAATTTTAACAGGAGGATTGATTTGTCTGATATTACTTGCAGGAGTATCATTTCTAACTAAGTGATCAGAAGCCCCAGAATCGAGAACCCAATCACTTGAAGACACAGAATTTTTATTAGTCCGACCCTCCACATAGCAAGCGTCTACTTCAATATGAAATATGTACATGGGCCTTTCACTCTCATTATTGTTACTGCCGTTTTCTTCCTCATTATTTCTACCAGCAAAATTTGCATTCCTGTTACCTCGATTACCTCTACCACTGTCATTAGAATTATAACCTCTATTTGTTGTATAGCCACCACTGTTGTTGTTGTTCTGGTTGAAGTTTCCACGGCCTCCTCGATGTGGGACGCCTCTGAAGCCTCCGCCTCCTCTGCTGTTGTTTCCTCTTCCTCGGCCTCCTCGATGCGCTCCACCTCCAGGTTTGGTGCAATGGATCCAACGGTGACCAACAATATTACAATTATTGCAGTTGAACGGAAAATTACTCTTGCTGTGTTGACCTCCTCTGAATCCAGAAAAGGCTGAGGGTTGAAAGTTGGTGGTGTTCGTTTTATTTTTCTTCACTGGTCTTGATTCTTCGTACTCTTCTATATTTTGTCTTATTAAAGACATTGTTAATGCACTTGTTGAGGCTATTGCCCTCATGGACGTCACAATGCTATTGTATTCTTCTGGCATACTGTTCAGGAATCGTGCAATCTGACTACTTTCACTTATTACTTCTTTCTTTACAGCTAAATCTCTCACATAGGAATCAAACTCAATACAATAATTCTTGAACGTTTGTTGACTAGGATTAAATTTTAACAGCTGAAATTTAGTTAGCATACTCAGCACACCTGACTGAGTGCTACTTTGATATCTGTCTGCCAATGCTTTCCACACATCATAGGCATGCTCTTTACCTTTCACCACGTCGAACAGCTCTCTCTTGATTCTGGTGATTATCATTCTTTTGGCTGTTTTATCTGCAGTCTTGAATTCTTTCAATTTCGCTTCTCGTGCTCTTGCTTGAGCTGCAGTCTCGTTCTCAGGAACCACTTCATAATTTTCGATTACTGTCTGGAAGGTACTCTCTGTTAGATACAAAAGTTCCTTCTCGTCCAAGATAATTTCCATTAGAAACTTCCAGTCATCATAATTCTCTCCATCAAATAACTCTTGTTTTGTTCGTTCTTCTTCCATTCTTCCAAACAGGCAGTACTTCTTTAAAAATGAAGAAAAACTTCGAGACTCCGAAAAACGTGGTCGACACACCGGCCTAACCTAAGTTTTTCAAGTCAAGTCCACAAATTTTTTTCTTCAACACAAATATCACAAAACTGCTTCAAGTACGTAACCTGGGCCCATAACCTGTTGTAATTGGTGTTCAGGCTATGACTCTTGAGCCAGGGTTTTGTGATTAAAATAGATATAACTTGAGGAGAGATAGCAACCATTTACTTCACAAGGAGCACACACATTCAATACAACAAGTGGAACCGGATACACTACACACTTATACACATAGCACAGGATTCACATTCACTTCAAGACACTTATTCACATACACATTCACTTATACACTATAATGAGAAATTGCTTTTCCAACAACTGAGAATGAAAGAGTCATGATCATGATCATGGGTGAGGAATTCTTTAATACCCAAATTTGGATGAGGAAATTTCCCTCGCCCAAATTTGGGTGAGGACAGTTTCCTCACCCAAATTTGGGTCATAATACCGAGGGGGTATGCGCTCTCTGAACCTGTGTACCGACTATTACGCTATTACGCTCTATTACGCCACAAATTAATCAGAATTTAGCTAAAAACGGCCTAAAACACACCAAAATTGATAAAATTTTGACAATTTCGGCTATTACGCGACTAATACGCGACTATTACGCGTATTATTACGCGTGCTATTACAGATAGAGTGAACCGACTATTACGCGAGTGCATACCCCCTCGCATAATACTATGGAGCTATATAGGGAGCTGATACACCCTTCCTCACCCAAAAGTGGGCGAGGAAGGTTTTCTCGCCCAAATTGGGCGAGAAAACGTTCCTCGCCCAAATTTGGGTGAGAAAGTAAACCTCGCCCAAAATTGGGTATTGATCATGACTTTTTCATTCTCAGTGTACCGCGGCCAGACCACGCTCTCGCCCAGGGAACGCAGCACCAGCTACCATCAGCACCGATGGGACCTGAGAAAGTCTCGTATGCCCCTCTTTATTAATTTTAGAAAAAAAAATTGAACCCCATTTCTTTATAATTAGTTTATTTTTTGGCGTGTAAGTTTCTCTGTCGTCTCTGCCTCTGACTGTTGACTGTGTATCTGCCTGTCTCTCTCTCACCAAGGGAAACTGACTGTGAATTCCAAATGTACAATTTAAATAAATTTGACTTGAATTTCGAGGCATTTCGGCTGAAAACAACTAATTTTTAAAAGAATTTCGATGAAACTAAGTAAATTTGATTAATTTTCCATTTTGTTTTAAGAAATTAAGTGTACAACTTTCGCCTCACTCTCTCTCACCATCTCACTCTCACTCACACACACTCACACACGCACACGCACACACACACACACACACACATATACAAACACACACACACAGACAGAGAGAGAGAGAGAGAGAGAGAGAGAGAGAGAGAGAGTGACACACAGCCGATACAACGCCGCAGTGCTATCCCACTTGGAGGCCAAAGCCGAACAGCCAACAGAACGAAATGGTGTGGGATTGAAGGAATCGCGCGGCGGGTTCAAGTCGGGGTGAACGGGTGTAGGAGTCAAGGCCGCCAGGGCCGGCAGGGCCGGCGCCAAGAAGCGGTAGCGCCGGGTTCACGGTGGGAAAGGGGGAAGATGATATCGGAATATCGAACAACTCTCTCTCTCTCTCTCTCTCTCTCTCTCTCTCTCTCTCTCTCTCTCTCTCTCTCTCTCTCTCTCTCTCTCTCTCTCTCTCAGGCTGCCTGCCTCCCGTTCCGTGAGACAGTCTGTCTGCCTAACATCTGGCTTGCTGCACGAAGGCTCCACGCTAGCGCCGCTGGAATGGGTGCTTCCCCTCCCATAAACCTAGCCGCTTCCTACACGCCCCCCCCCCTCCCTCCTCGTGACCTCTCCCACTTTGGCAGGCACTCTTCGTTCTGTCTTCGCTCACCTCACATTACCTCCTGCAAATTAAGCCCCGTGATTATGGGCGATGGAGCTGGAGTGGTGTGAGTCCTGCCGGTCGATACGACGATGATGAAGACGGCTGTGTGTGCCGGGTCTAGCGTCAGCCCGCAGTGGGCCAGAAGACCGGTGGAGGCGGCCGAAACTGTAGACGCGTTTTGAGCTCCAGAGTCGCTAAACAGGCCTCGAACCGAACGTGTGACCCTACCAATGGATTCCTCGTTCGGAGAGCAATCCAATGGTGGGGCTACACGTTCGGTTCGAGCCCCATTTAGCAACTCTGGTGCTTAAAACGCGTCTGGAATATCGGCTGCCTCCACCGGTCTTCTGGCCCAATGTCTTGGTTGAACGGCCGGTTTTTTTTTGAGAACATTTTTGCGTCAGACAGGCTTTTCTTTTTTCAGCCTTACGCGGTGTGCTTGTACTCTGAGACGGAAACCGGAACCCAATGGAAAAGGCGTTTCAAAAAAAAAAATTCTGCAGCGTAGCGGCATCGGGAGAAGGGCCAACGGGGCAACGACACGCCGACGACAAAGAAAACGTTTTAAGCTGGTCCTCGGAAGGGAAGGGCGTCCCTGTGCCTGACCTGCCGACGGATGCCGAAGCGTCGCCTCGTCGCTCTGTCTCTCTCGCACCCACGCACGGGGGCGGGGAGCCGCAGGGAGGCGCAGGGAGCCCCGCGAGAGCGACAGAGACAGAGCGCCCGTCTTCGGACTGCCGGCTCCCCCCGCACTCACACGACTTTGCCTGCGAAAATCCCCCCTTTCTTTATTCACCCTTCCAACTCCCCCCTCCCACACCCTCGTCAGAATGGAATGTCAGCGCCAGCAGGATTGATGCATGTTCCTGGTGTCGAAGCGTCAAGGAGAATTCCATTCCGAGATTAGGTCATTTTTTTTTTTTGCGGAATAAAAAAAACAACCCTTTTTTTGGTGTTTTCTCCTGTTTCTGAGGGTAACGCACCCCACTGTTTATGCCCTGCCTGCAAAAGCGCGCCCCACTTTGACGTCAACACGTTCCGTTTCCGTTGCCGAGGGCGACGGAACCGGAAAGGGAGTCAAAAGTTGAAAAATGTCATTCAACCAGAATGACGCGTCGCCTTTTTATATTTTTTTATCTTTTCTTCAAGCGTTATGCGACCGACTCTTACTCGCTTACTCTAAATGTCTTTGCATTTTATACAGTAAAATCGAAAACTAAATTTAAAACAAAAAAAATTGTAGTAAATAGTATATGGTGAAAATTCTGCACATGATGGTGTTGCAGCTGGCTTTGTCACTTACCTTCAATTCATTGTACCTTGCCAAACATATGTTTTGTTGAATTTCTTTTGTATTAAAGAGAGAAACTTCCCAACATAAAGTTTTGGTGCAGCCTTTCACCTCAAGACATAAATTTTCTTCCTCAGGAGGTGCGAGAAATTTCTCCAGAAGACGAGTGTTTTATGGGTTCCTCTTAATATACATTTAGAGTGTATTATGCGGGTAACTTGGAGTGTACGGGTCATTTTGCCGACGCGTTGCCTGCCGACGCGTCGCTGCTGCGTGTCCACCGGGATGATGATGATAAGTGCGAGCAGTATAACTCACTGGGCGTCTGATAGGGGGCGCGCCACGCCGCTCCACAGCCGCCTCTGCCGCGCAGTTCGCACCTGCCTATACGGTGGGGGAGATAACAGTATCGGCTTGCTCCCCACAATGTCCTCCATCTTTATCCAGTCCGATCCCCCCCCTCCCCCCCCCCTCCCCCGCATTTCCGGTTCCAGATAAGCGTCGCCCCCGGTAACCCCGCCGTATGCCTACCTACGCCTGCGTGTGTTTGCGAAGCGAGCGTAGCCTTCTCGACCTCTCTCTCTCTCTGTGTGTGTGTGTGTGTGTGTGTGTGTGTGTGTGTGTGTGTGTGTGTGTTTCCCTCAGCGAGGCTCTGACTCTGTCCCTCTCTTGAATGATCAGTGTGAATTTAAAAAAATCATAATCAGTGTGAATTAGATTGAAAAAAAAAAAAGAGTTGGGTAGAATTGAAGAAAAGTCGTAGTGAATTGAAAAAAAGGTCGTTGTGATTTGTGGAAAGATGTTGGAGGGAATTGGAAAAAAAAAGTCAATGTAAACTGAAAAATAAATAATCCATAAAAGTCGTTATAAATTAACGTTGCCGATGTGTGGCAAATTTCTGATTTCGAGAACCCGACCCAATTTTCAGGATGTAAATTCTGGCCGCCCTGCGTGTTTTGAATGCTGCCGTCGCTGCTTGTTTGGGCCACTCCCCTCGGTGTCAACGCCCCCCTGTCCCGGCCGTCCCCGGCACAGCCCACGGCAGGGGCGTGACAGCACACCGGGAGTCGTTCGCGTCGCTCTGCCTCTCTCGCACCTGGTGCGGGACGCCCCGTGAGACCGAGAGAGCCAGAGCGACGAAAACGCCTCTCGGAATCAGACTGAGGACGAATATCGAGCGTGAAATATATATCGTTGGGCACTTTACTTAAGTCCGTCCCTGACAAATGAACGCGTGGCCGGCCGCGTAGTTGTAGTGTAGGAGTCGGGAAGTGGTCGTTATCACCGAATCGGTTTAGCCACACTGTCAAAAGACTGGCATCAAACATAAAAACTTAAGAGAGAACTTTTGAGGCCACAGTATGTAAGGCAGTAAGTGGGTCTTCTTCTTCTTCTTCTTCTTCTTCTTCTTCTTCTTCTTCTTCTTCTTCATTTTTTCAATAATAATCAGATTGTATTTTTCATTGTTTGCAAATAATTTTTTCCCTTCTTTTTTTGCTGTGTGATGACTGTTGGCGCCCCTGTCGGCATGCAATTCATTTATTCACTGCAGCGTGTTGGCGGGCGTGCCGTGCGGCCGAGTGGGCGTGGTGGGAAATTCTTTTTTTTTTTTTCGTGCCAGTTTTTGCCTCTAATGTGTGTGTGAGCGTCCGTCCGTTGTTGCTGTCGGTGTGAGCGTCCGTCCGGTGTGTGTGTGTGTGTGTTTGTTTGTTTGTTTGTTTGTGTGTGTGTGTGTGTGTGTGTGTGTAGGTGTGTGTAGGTGTGTTCGTGTGTGCGTGCCCGTCCCGTCACCTGGCCTGCTGTTGATGTGTGCCCCGGCCGTGCATGTATATTTCATGTTAAGGGAAGGGCAACACCCTCAAGCCCCTTAGGCCTCCAGGGTACCCGAACACCCCGGCCGGCCTGGCGGCCCCGACGGCCTCGGCCTCTCCGGGTCGCCGCGCGGCAGCGGGCCTCGGCCAGCCTGATGTAGGACAAGGCCATCCAGGCCCTGCCGTTTTCACTTTTAAAACAGGAATGTTTCAGGGCTGGCAACTACTCTTTTCCGCAACTTTACTCCCGACTAGCTTTAGTCAAGGCGCACAGGGGGCCAAGTGGGCACAAAGTGATACTTTGCCCATGTAAATAAGCAAAAAGTGTTACTTTGCTCACGTAAATCAGAAAAAAAGTGATACTTTGCCTCTATAAGTCGGTAAAAAGTTATACTTTGCCCCTTCAAGTAGGTAAAAAGTGATATTTTGCCCATCTAATTAGGCGAAAATTGATACTTTCACCGGGTCGGCCATTCACAACTGAGGCCCGTGCTGCTCCGCTGCAGCTCGCGGACGAACAGGGAACTAAATCACCAGGAAAAAGAGCAACAAAGGGAATGTGTGTCCGAATGGAAGACGAGAGGTCGAAGAGGAGAACCAGACCGGGCGACCGGACGGCGGCGCTGAGCTGCGCTGAGCTGGCCGGCCTGATCGACGGACCTGTCCGTATTATTCATAGCCAGCGCGTGCGGATTTTATACCTTCTACAGTGCACTGTTGGAAAAATATATCGACGAGGGGATTTATGGGCAATTTCTGGAGAAATATTACTTTGTGTGGCCGTGCGAGACACCGCACTGTAGGTTGGAAGTAACGCATCGCTAGAAACAAAAAAAAATCGCGCTGTAAACGTAAAAAAACAATCTTTCATACAAAACAAAAAAATTACAAAAAATACTTGCTAAAAATACCAAAAAATAGCAAAAACGTCGCGTTACAAACACACTAAAACAAAAAAAAAACTCCGTTAAAAACATGCAAAAACAAAAAAATCTCGCTTAGAACCTAAAAAGAAAAAAATCTTTATTCTCAACAGTGTAGGGTCCTTTCTTTCCGGAACCACTTGTCGCTGCCCTTGCTCCGTCACCCACTAGCATTTTGATAACTCCACCCTACCTTGTTACCAACTTTCAAATTACTCGTCCTGCCCCAACTTGGCCCTGCCGGGCGGTGGCGGCACGGGCGGCGCACCGCCACCCCCTGGATCCACCGCGCGACACTCGACGACCGGGACGCCCTGGACTCCAGCGGGCCGGGGGGGCAATAATTTCGAATCATGCCTGGATCACGACAATAACTACGCCAGAAACTGAAAAGCGAAAATAACGATGGCACACTGTCACTCCTCGTTTGGTCAAACACATAATTCATCGAGCCGAACCCGGGACTGCTGCGTTGCGGTGCTAACTTTCCCACGACCCGAGAGAGAGAGAGAGAGAGAGAGAGAGAGAGAGAGAGAGAGAGAGAGAGAGAGAGAGAGACGTCGGACTCTCCAACCTTTCTGCTCCTTTTTTTGTGCTGCCAGTTTTCATTTTAATGGCCGGAGATGTTTCGTTTGTTTTGTGGTGGTCTTCGACACCCGGGGGATGGCGACGGTTTTGACACGGAGTGTAGCGACACGGAGTGTCCGTGGCGGTGTGTGTGTGGAATCGGAATAACTGGACAAGCATTTCCCGATGTCCGTTTCACAGAAACTTTGTTCCCGACCTACCCTTCACCCAAAATTGAAAGGCGGTACACATGGCGTTACAAAGGCAGTAAAAAAATTACCGCCCTCTACGGGCGGAATCCATTTTTTACCGCCTTTCCAAGTGCGGTAAAAAATTACCACCCTTTTTAAAGGCGGTAAATTTACCATCTTTCACAGCTGTACCACCTTAAATGTTCCCTCCAAAAGGAATATTCAAGGCGATACAACTGTGAAAGGTGGTAAATTTACTGCCTTCAAAGGGTGGTAATTTTTGCACCGCCCTTGGAAAGGTGCTAAAAAATGGATCCCGCCCGTAGCAATATTACCGCCCTCGAAAGTGGTAATTTTACCGCCCTTAGGTTTTCAGTGTTCCTTCCGCCTGTTCCCAACCCTTTCTGCAGCCACACTTCCACTTAAAAATTTTTTTTTTCCTTCATGTGGAGTGTTTTATATGTGTAGATGCATGCCTACTGGCATCGTGTAAGAATTTTAAGCTACCTTCGATGCCTCTCTCTCTCTCTCTCTCTTTCTCTCTTTCTCTCTCTCTCTCTCTCTCTCTCTCTCTCTCTCTCCCCTCCCCCCCCTTTGGCCCAATTGCCGATTTGGCCCTCCGTCCCTGCAAGGTGCGGACTGCAGCACCGATCCCGGCAACGTTAACAGAATTACTGGCCCACCCCGGCGCTGCAGCGTCCCCTGGGACCTTCCCCCCCCCCTCCCCCGTCCCGGAATCTGTGCTTCCTTTCCTCCCTTCACCTGTCTTCCTTCCATCCCTTAGGTCTCCAATCAGGCACGTCCCCCTCCCGGAGGCATAATGCACCTCCAAAAAACTCTCTTTTTTTCTCTCTCTTCGTCTTCCCCTTTCAGGCGCTCTCTTTTGTTTATTGTGTCGTTAGCTTTATCCTGTCACTGGCATGACTCTTCCGGCCTCGAGAGATTAACGTTGTGCCACCATCAGAGAGACTTGAATGGCTGACCTGCCGAGCTTTGCCGCGTCGACGTCGGGCAGGTCCCAGAGCCCAATTAAACAAGTATAAATATGACGCTAATTATCTTTGCAGAGTCGCACGGGGCTTCCTGCTTTGAACAATTTTCGTCCAGTAGGCAGCCTGAGGTTGGCAATCCTTTGGACACTTGTTGGTGCAAAGTTGGAGTTATCGCCTAAATATATGGCAGCACTGGTACCAGACTACGGAGGCGATCCAGGTCATGGACCAAATTTGAGCTCTAGAGTCGCTAATGGAACTCAAACCGAACGTGACCCTACCAATGGATTGCTCTCTGAATGAGCAATCCATTGGTGGGGTCACACGTTCGGTTCGAGTCCTGTTCAGTGACTCTGGAGCTCAAAACGAGTCTAGAGTTTTGGCCGCCAGCGCCGGTCTTCTGGCCCACAATGCAGCGGCGTGTGGGGAACTAGCCAGAAGAGCTCGCTCGCCCTCGAAACAAAAAGCAACGCATTCTCATCAAGGAGCCCCTCTGTGCGAGCGAGAGGGCCGACCCGAGGCGCATTAAAAAGAGAGACAAGAAAGCAGTGGGGTGGGGGAATGAGTACACGCGGACGTAACGACAAATCTTAGGGACACAAAAGACCTGCTGTTTTGTAGTGGCGTGCCGGCGGGGCGGGGCGGGGGGAGGCGGGGCGACGCCTCATCTGGGCTTCGCGCTTCGCGCTTCGCGACTTGGCCGCGCCGACACTGTAAGCGTAAAAATGCGCGCCAACGGCGTGGCGAGCCGAGGCAACGGCGCTTTAAAGAGCGCTTTAAGGGCGACAAGGTGCCAGCACGCCTGCCTCTGTCTCTCTCGCACCCGTGGGGCGTGTCAAGGGAGTGCGGGAGAGACAGAGCGACGTTGTTCGGAAGCAGCCGGCAGCCGCGCACAGTGGGTCAGACGGTCATCCTCCTGAGGCAGATTTTCCTTACTATAAATTTGGTCTCGAATCAAGCATGTGACCCCACCAAATGGATTGCTCTCCGAACGAGGAATCCATTGGTGGGGTCACGCGTTCGGTTCGAGTCCCATTCAGCAACTCTGGAGCTCAAAACGCGTCTAGATCTTTGGCCGCCTCCACCGGTCTTCTGGCCCACTGTGGGAGGTTGGTGCACGTGGTGCTGGGGTCCAGCATGCTCCGCCACACAATAATTTTGGCGCCGCCATGTTGGCGGCGACGCCCTGCTTGTTTTGTCTGCGGTCATGTCGGTAACAGGTGCCACCATCTGTTTGTGTGCTGCAGGGACACAATGAAAATCGATCACAGGCAAGTGGTTTGCTTTCGTTTCGTGTGTGTTTTCTTTTTCATCTCTCTCTTTTTTTTTGGCAGACACATCGTGATGGGTGGGTGTCCTGGCGATACACATGCCAGTCACGGAAAAATAACAGTGCTGTTATTGACTGATGTTTGGTCCGTTTGTGCCGAGTTTCAGAATCGCAGCAGGCGATATGGACTGACAACTTTTGGCCCGCCCGCTTTGAAAATCACCCTAATTGGATCACAGTTGCCGCCGGGTGGTTCTTACAGTCACCCAGGGAGGCTGCCTACCAAATCTTGCCAAGATATCGCAGTGCTGCCACCACAGTAACCAAAAAAACTCACGCATCACACCAGTACCAAAACGAAAGGGTTGACAGCCTCAGGCTGCCACCAGGCCGAGGGGGTAAACACTCCCGTAATACCCTGTACACAAAAACCGTGTATTACGCGTAATACACGTAATTGTAATACCATTTTTGGGCTAAATATGCCAAATTTTGGCGTTTTAGTGCCGTAATACACGTGTAATGTCCCCGTAATACAGCGTAATACCGAGTACTCTGTACACGATTTCGTGGAGTGTTTACCCCCTCGCACACTGGTGTAAATGCCATCAGGATTTTCTGATTGAATTTCTGATTTCCAATCAGGATATTTTCTGATTGGAAAATCCTGATGTATTTTCGCGCACCTCTGATTGATGATTCCTGATTGGTACCAGTTCTGATTGACTATTTCTGATTGTGTTTTTTTCTGAGTGGGCAGTTCTGATTGGTAAGACAACTTCAAACATCGGTAATATGACCGTGCCGGGGCACATTCAAAATTGATGATAACTTCTCTGGGGGGTCAAAACTGAGTCCGATCCAAATCTGAAGTCCGATTTTCGATAGCTCGTGATCAGGCCTCGATATGCCACTAAAGATGATCCGATGTGTATGAAATTAAAATGGCCCTAGTCAAATCGGCTGAACATGTCACATACCAAATTTGAAACCGATATCGCAAATACTTTCCATTTTATAGGCATCTGTACTTTGACACCATCAAAATTTCCTGATGTTCTTTCTGATTTCTGAGCGGCAATCAGCAATCAGAAAAGCAGTCAGAAATTTTCTGATTGTCAATCAGAAATCAAAAATCAGGAAATTTCTGATTGGCACTCAGACATCAGAAATCAGGAATTTTCTGATGTCGGTACTCAATCAGGATCTTTTTTCTGATTGACAATCAGAAATCAGAAAGAATTCCTGATTGACAGTCAGAAATCAGAAAATCAGTCTGGAAAATCCTGATTTCTGATTGGAAATCAGAAATTCAATCAGAAAATCCTGATGGCATTTACACCAGTGCACCAGGCAACATCTTGGGCTTCGCCGTCAAGAAGTTTCCTAGGCACTGCTTATCGGAGCAAAGGACTCAAAATTCCTCGCCTGCGAAACGTCATTTCGTGAGCGTCTGCGGTCTGTCGGCCCCGCGGTCGTCCTTATCAACTTAGTGGGTAAAAACGTTCCCCAGAGGGCTGCTTCGATACCCCGCTGCCCAAGGTGAAGGCGACTCTCGAGGCTCGCTGCAGATCGTCTCTCTCTTACTTTTCGCTCCATTTTGTCCCGCGGGACTCGCCCTGTCATAGTCGCTCGTCTTATTCGGAGTGAACGTGTGCCACTGGCTCCCGTTTCGAATCCGGATTAATCTCCATGCAATGCCCCACGAGTGCGAGAGAGATAGCAACGAATGCATACTTATGTGGCAACGTGAACCCGGCAACGGGGAGCGCCTGCAGTCGGCCGGGTAGGCCAGCCCGTTGAACAGAGGTGCCAACGGGAGTGCCTACACTCTAAATATGGAGTGCTCAGAAACTGGGCGCCTTTGTCGCCCGCCCCACTTTTTAGGGTGCCAAATGTCGCCCAGTTTCTAGGCACCTTTGTCGTACAGTCTCGGGGTGGACAAATCATTCAGTTACCGGCCCTCTCTCATGGTAGGGCATGCACGTGACTAGTTCCTGGGCGACTAAGGTGCCCAGATTCTGGGCACCTATGGCACGTTAGTCGCTGCTGAGCCATGGGTGAAGGCAGGTTCCTTAATGGTTTGTCCACCCCAAGACTAGACGACTAAAGTGCCCAGGAACTGGGAGACATTTGGCACCCTAAAAAGTGGGGCGGGTGACAAAGGCGCCCAGTTTCTGGGCACCCTACATTTAGAGTGTACCCGCCAGGCGCTCGACCCGAGGCGGTCAAAATCCCGGACGCGTTTTGAGCTCCAGGGTCGCTAAATAGGACTCGAACCGAGCGTGTGACCACACCAATGGACCGCTCTCCGAACGAGGAATCCATTGGTGGGGTCACACGTCCGGTTCGAGTCCCATTCGGCGACTCTGGAGCTCAAAACCCGTTCGGGGTTTTGGCCGCCTCCACCGGTCTTCTGGCCCACTGTGCACTGCTTTCCCTCCTTGGCTCCCCCTCGCGGCCCGCACGGTCAACAGAAAGCGATAAACGCTGTTTGAACAGAATCCGCGCAGTTTTAACGTCGATTTGGCGGGTGGAGCTCCGTGCTCTATCTAGCGCCATCTACCGGCGGAAGCGACGTGACGTCATCATGGCCGACTGCCATTGGCTGAGCTCGCTGTTTGCTCTGGCCTATCAGGCCCGGCCAGTTGCCGGAATATAACGCGTTCAAGCGGTCAGCAAGCACGCATGATAAGAGCAGGGGCGGAAAAATTCGACTGGAGAAAGGAAAATAGAACGAAAAAAGAGAGGCGTCAGGAAGAAAGACAATTATACGAACGTATGCGTTTCTCTCTCTCTCTCTCTCTCTCTCTCTCTCTCTCTCTCTCTCTCTCTCTCTCTCCTCTCTCTCTCTCTCTCGTCTGTAGGCTTGCGTGCGTGTCCAGTCCACTGGCGGGGCCCCCGCGGGGGTCAGCGGGTCGACGACTGTTGTTGGTTGGCGACGCGCCGCGACGCGCCTGGCCGCTTGAAAAATGTTTCAATCGCAGTGTGCCGTTCTTTATCCGTGACGTCAGGGACGCTACGCTGCGCTCCGGGAGGGCCTGGCCGCTGTAGTCTGATTCCGAGGGCCGGTCTCTGTCTCTCTCGCACCCACGGGGCGTTCCGCACGGGTGCGAGAGAGACAGAGCGGCCCTCGGAATCAGCCTGCTGGCTGAGCGGCACGCCCTTCGCTGCGCGCCGCGGCGGGGACCTGACCTACTTCAAGCCCTTCTTGCGCTGCTAGCGCGGCCAGCGCTGCTCGCGACACTGTACACAGGCTGCGTTGGAAGAAAGGGCGCGACCGGCAGAGATACCATCGATAAGGGATTTATGGCCAGCGGCCCGGAGGGGGCACAGGCCTGATGATGACCAACCTAGCCTGCCCTCCCTCCCCCCCCCCCACCCCCTTCCACCTCCCCCGTCAAGTCGTTCCGCACGAAATAACTCTCTTCCGGTGTGCTTAACGCGCTAAAGCTCTGCAAGGCCCCAGTGCGGTCCGCCCGGCTAATGCGGTCCTCCGCCAAGACATTGCGCGTAAACCCCTCCCCCTCCCCCTCCCCCATCCCTCGGTGCCGGCCGCAGTACATCACCTCACCTTCCCAGACGAGACCCCCCCCCCCCTTTCCCTAGACATGCCCAACATTTTACTCGCGTCCTCATTCGCCAAGTTACTTTTCCTACACGACTCTCTGGGTCATCCCCGCCCCCCTGCCTATCTCACCTACCATTACCCCCCCCCCCCCCCCTGCACATGCACCTCGGTCTGCACCAGCCAGTCCTATGCATTCAGATGAGGCCATCAAAACCTCTGGGCTCACTTACCTCAACCTCCCCCTGCCCCCTCCTCCTTGCATAGTGCCCAGGCCGTTTGGTTCGACCTCTCTTGTATAATACTCCGTCCCACCACCGCGTCCAGAGACCGAATTTTTGTAACTCACGGCTCGGGATGACCACCGGAAGCAAACTAATGAACGCGAATTATGTAAGTTTGTTTGAACTTTCGAAGTCGCGAGAGTCACTGAAATGATCTGGGTATTTGGACTGTGAATGAACAGAAAAGCTACATAGTAGGCCTTCAGCACACGGCAAAGAGTCTCAGACCCCAACCAAAAAAATGGCATCTTGGATTTAAAAAACTTAACTTTTCCTGTTAGTTTTTTAGCAGATGATACCTTTTTTTTCAAGATTTTTTTTTGACCCAAACTTCAATTTTACTTGTGTAAAAAAAATGTAGGTGTAAAAAAATTTTATAACAAAAACCCAGAAAATTAAAAGTCAAGAAACTTTTTTCTGGGAGTTCGTCTCGGGACGCGTGCGGCATGGGGGCGGCAGGAAACGCCAGAAAAGAAAACCAGGAAAAAAAAACCAACAACAACAGCAAAACAAGGCGGGCCGAGTCAGCAGTGTCGGTGCGAACTAACTGCGAATCAGTGTCTTGGACTCGGACTCCACGACGGGGACCTGTTGCCGCACGCGCCTGCGCCGGGAGAAGAACAAGAAGACCGAGGAGGAGTCGATGGGGAAAAAAGGGGAGCCGTCACATCCCGGGTCATTAGCTGAGTCCCCTCGACAATCCGTCATTCGCGTCGACAGTCTGTGCTTCTCTCTCTTTCTCTCTCTCTCTCTCTCTCTAAGACCACCACGCCCAGCCGATCAGCAGCAACAATTTTGGGGCTTGTCGGTAACAGAGTGGGCGGGGCTGCAGCCGTAAATGTCATTTGTATCATTTTACGTCTGGCATACCCCTCCCCCCCCCCTCTCTCTCTCTCCCTCCTCGTTCTGCCATCGCTGGGCCTGAATGATGATCGCCTGTAAAATTAGTTGAGGTAAAAGAAGGTTATTGCGATCTGAACAACAAACAGATCAAATTGTTATTTGCAGCTGGGATTAGTTTGCCTCTCTCAGTTTTTTTTGCGAGTCAGCCGAACGGGGATTGCTGAATTACCGTGTTAGCCAGTGAGGGCGGAAATACCGTTTTACCGGCCACTCTCCGGTAGGGTTGCACTACAGAGGGTCCCGGTGGAGAGAGAGAGAGAGAGAGAGAGAGAGAGAGAGAGAGAGAGAGAGAGAGCAAAGAGAGTACAAAGACTGCCGCCTCTCCAAGTTGGCTACAAAGGGCGGGCTGGCGGGGCTGGCGGGGCTGGCAGGCACGGTGGCGTTCTGACTACTCAGGTACGCGGCAGGGCCGGCGCCGGGGGCTCGCCGGCGGCGGTGTGCAGAGCGCTTGTGGGCCGGTACTTTGATAAGGGGGGCAAAATATCAGCGCACACAACGCACTCAGCCCGGCTGCAGCGGAGCCGGCGCAGCCAGCGCAGCGGCGGTGCAGCGAGATGCAGTTTGCGTAGCGCGACTGCCTCGCCAAGCAAAGCCCGCATTTTCTTCCGTAAAATTTAAGTGCAAACTAAAAAAAAACACAAAAAACGACAAAAAAGCACAGTTTTTTTTGCAAATATGAGTGTAGTTTTTTATGCCATTCAATCTTCATTTTGTTTATTTTTTTAGGAGCGAAACCGTTTGTGGCTCAGACAAAACACACACACCTGGCCATAATCAGCTCCAAGATAAAAGATTCTAATCTCGTTTCTTTTTTCTATGGTTTGTCCCGGGAAAGCCTTTCCGTGTTGACCTTCGGTGTCGTTTTCTTCTGCTTGCAGGTGAGCACTGTCTGGTGACGTCACCGCCACCTCTCTGCAGAGTCGCTTTCGTCGCTCTGTCTCTCTCACTCACGGGGTATGGGTGCAAGAGAGACAGAGCGACGAAAGCGAGTCCCGGCACCGGGCGGTCAGTGGCACACTGGCGGGGGTTCAAAGTGCTCCATTTTCCGAAACTAGGGACCCCGCGGGCACCGCGGGCACCGCATGCGAGCAAAAGGTAAAAGGCTTTTCATTAGCACACCCGTTTCCCGGTTCCGTTTTATTTGCCCGGCGACCGGCGGGGCCCCACCCCGCCTTGCCGACCGACCGGTGTGCTGGGCTTCTAATTTCCCTCATCTTCCCTCGGTCCGCGCGGAGCGGCGGCGTGGAGTCAAAGACCCCCTCGGACGAGGCGGCCGGGGAGAGTGGCCTGTCCGACGCCGCCCCCACCACAGGCCGGCCAGCACGGCCAGCACGGCCAGCACGGCCCTGCGCGAGGAATCGACTTAACCGGCCATTTCGGGGGGCATCTCTGTCGCTCTTTTCTGTGCTTTCGACTCGCGCTCGGTTCCACCACCTTCCCCTACTCTCTCTCTCTCTCTGTCTCTCTCTGTCTCTCTGTCTCTCTCTCTCTCTGTCTCTCTCTCTCTCTCTCTCTCTCTCTCTCTCTCTCTCTCTCTCTCTCTCTCTCTCTCTCTCTCTCCCCCCCTCTGCTTTGGCCCCCGTCTTGTTCCAACCTCCTTTCCCCCCCTCCCCCGCGCTACTCGTCGGAGCGTATAACCAGCGCATGTCTTTATTGCGTTCGAAAGCCCTTCATACGGCCGGTGCTTTCCAGGCCCATTTTGCCCCCGTTTTGCCAGGCGGCGCGTCGTGGCGGGGTTCCGGTGCAGGGCCGGGCGAAGGGCTCGGAAGTGGGCAGGGCAGGGCTCGGCTCCGCTCGGCTCCGCTCGGCGGCAGCGCGACAGCTACAAGGGCACACAATATCCGAGGCCTGTTGCCGCGTAGCGCCTTCGCGGCCCGCACAGTGGGCCAGAAGACCGGTGGAGGCGGTCAAAACTCGAGACGCGTTTTGAGCTGCAGAGTCGCTAAATGGGACTCGAACCGAACGTGTGACCCCACCAATGGATTCCTCGTTCGGAGAGCAATCCATTGGTGGGGTCACACGTTCGGTTCGAGTCCCATTCAGCGACTCTGGGGCTCAAAACGAGTCCGGGATCTTGACCGCCTCCACCGGTCTTCTGGCCCTCCTGGGCGTGGTCCCGAAGGGCTGCATCGCGTCCTCCGGAACCCAAGACAATTATTCCAGGTGGGGGACGTGCCCGGAAATTCCAGCACATGAAATTTTGAAAAGTTGCCGCCCCGACATATTGTTTTTTTTTTCGCCTGCAAATTGCTATTCCCGCAATTGAGTGCACTTCCCATCTCACCGCGCTGGCGCTTCCGCTGCCACCGCCACGGCCTGCCCGTCGCGTCGGGGCGCCTCAAACTTAGACAGATAAAAAAGTAAAATAATATCCACGCGCGGGGTGCCGGGGAGAGGCGTGAAGGGAGAGAAGAGAAAAAAAAGAAGCAAAAAGTAGAGCGGAATAAAACGAGGTTGCGAAAAGAGGATCCTGTGAGAGAAGCGGCTTGACGACGGGGACGAGGGTTTGGGGGGGGGGGGTTAGGCCCAGGAAGTACCACAGACCGAAAGGTAATGCAATAAGGGGCCTTGCATCAAAGGAGAAGTGAGAGGAGGGGAAATGCCTTGCCGATAAGTTGACGGAAATATCATGACTGTCCTGGACTGGATCAGAGCAATCGCGACAGAGTTGCCGCGGTTCGCTTGGACTGCACTTTCTCCCACTTTTCAAATATTTCAACGCTTTCAGAAATTTTTTTGTTTCCTGAGAGGAGTGAAAATCACCCGTAACTGTTTATCACACCCTGGAGACATTTCTTTCCAGTGCACAGTGGGCCAGACCACCGATGGAGGCGGCTAAAATGCTAGACGCGTTTTGAAATATCCAGAGTCAGTAAACTGGACTCGAACCGAACCTTGACCCCAATGGATTCCTCGTTCGAAGAGCAATCCATTGGCGGGGTCACACGTTCGGTTCGAGTCCCATTTAGCGACTCTGTGGCTCAAAACGCGTCCAGAATGATGACCACCTCCGCCGGTCTTCTGGCCTACAGTGCAGTGGGCGTAAACGGTGTGGGGGCGTGGCCGACTTGGGACGAAATTACTTTTAATTATCTAAAACAATGTCCCGGCCCTGACCCGCGCCGCCGCTGGAAGTCCCTTGGTAATCCAAGTCGGTTGAAGCGGCCCCTGAAATTGAATACAGCGGCTAGCTGCTTCGCCGCCAAACCGAGCCAAACCGTTTCATCCCTTCGATTCTGCGACCTGGAGCCTGGAGGAGGCCGAGGAGGGTGCGGGTCGGCGGACCTCGCAGGCCAAAAGGCTAGGGGTGAGAGTAAAAGGGAAAGGGAGGGCAAAAAAGAACAATGTGAGGTTGGCGGTGCACAGTGGGCCAGAAGACCGGCGGACGCGGCTAACACTCTAGACGCGTTTTGAGCTCCAGAGCCGCTAAGCAGGCCCCGAACCGAACGTGTGACCCCACCAAAGGATTCCTCGTTCGGAGAGCAATCCATTGGTGGGGTCACACGTTCGGTTAGAGTCCCATTTAGCGACTCTGCAGCTCAAAACGCGTTTTGAGTTTCGGCCGCCTCCGCCGGTCTTCTGGCCCACTGTGCGGTGCTGGGCTGTTGTGAGTCGGGAAAAAGGACCGCATGGACGGGGCGACATCAGCGCTCTGCTATGCAGATAAGAGGCTAAAACGGCGCAGCGTCCCGCTAAGGGAAAAGAAGGAGGGGGGGGGGGGGGGGGGGTAGCGATAACCTGGGACGGATGAGCACGGATATGGCTGACTCGTGCGATCCCTGGCGGCACCGTGGCGCCAGGGCGCTCTTCCCGAAGCCTCCCTCGAGCCGCGACTACACTAGTAGCTCGTGCAGCGTTGCCAACTTCAGCAAAAAAATCCTTAGATGCACCAGTGTCGAAAGGGCTGCCAACCTCAGCCTGCCTACTGGGTAACTGGTAACTTCTCTACAGCGAAGCCAGATAGCACGCCCGGTAGGCAGGCTGAGGTTGGGAACACTTTGACACTGGTGCGTCGTGGGAATTTTGGCCCGCTTGTGTGGCTACACTGGCAGCTCGCTTCAGACTGATTCCGAGAGTCGTCGCTCTTTCTCTCTCGCACTCATGGAGCGTCCCGTCAAGGTGCGAGAGAGGCGGAGCGACGACTCTCGGAATCAGTCTGTTGTCGGCGCTGCATCGCTGCACCTCCATCCTCCGATTAGATGCACCGCCTCTGTCGCTGCCGCCTGTTGCCTCGTGGGCGTGCCACAGTGGGCCAGAAGGCCGGCGGAGGCGGCCAAAACTCCAAACGCGTTTTGAGCGCCAGAGTCGCTAAATGGGACTCGAACCTATCGTGTGACCCCACCAATGGATTCCTCGTTCGGAGAGCAATCCAGTGGTGGGGTCACACGTTCGATTCGAGCCCGGACTCTGGAGCTCAAAACGCGTCTAGAATTTTGTCCGCCTGCGCCGGCCTTCTGGCCCACTGTGCGTGCGGCGCGGTGCGGCGCGCAAAATAGCTGGCAGTCCCCTTTTGGCGCCATCGCCTGCGCTCCCCCTCCCTTCCACTCCACTGTAACGCACCACATTTAAAATGCAGCGTTGGTAATTGGCATAGAGAGCCGATGGCGCGCGCTTTGACAGTTTCGAAATCGGTGGCTCGGCGCGTCCGCAGGCTGAATCGGCCTGGATTATGTATTTTTTTTTCCTCCTCGTAGAATTATTTTTATTTTGTTCAACCATGTAGTACTGTTTATTTTTGTTTTTTGTTTTGGTTCCGTGCGCTGCTGTGTGTTTTTTTTTAACGGAAGGCTGCTGCGTGTGCAGAAAAAAAATGTAAAAATAAAATAAAAATGAGAAAAAGCCAAGCACCCTCCTCCACTGCGAGGTGCGAATAACGCACGCGCGTGCTGAAAATAACGTCACGTGGTCGAGGCGGGACTTGGCCGTGGCGTGGCAAGCCGTGGCCGTGCGTGCGCATACGGTCACACATACATCGTTAATTAACAGCAGCGCGTCCGGCCGCCGTGGCCACGCCCAGCCCCCCCCCCCCCCCCGCCCCCCCCCGCCCGCCCCCCCCACCCCCCCCACCCGCCCCCCCCCCGCCCTGCCTCATCACGCCCCTACGCGTAGAGCGCTGACTGCCGGACGTCTATAAACAATGCAAAACGGGACGTCGCTGAAGCACGTCAGTGTGTGTGTGTGTGTACGTGCGCACGTGCGTGCAAAAAACAGCCGCTTTTCCAGCAATAATTCGCAGCTATTTTTGACAGTGGAGGGTGGCGAGGCGACGGAGAGCGCCGGGGAGGTAGGCATCCCATCGCGCGGCCGCGCGGCGCGGGAAGCCAGCCCTCCCGACTGCAGGCGCTAGCCGGCGCCGCACTGTGTGGAGGCGGTCGGAATCCCGGACGCGTTTTGAGCTCCAGAGTCGCTACGTGGGACTCAAACCGAGCGTGTGACCCCACCAATGGATTCCTCGTTCGAAGAGCAATCCATTGGTGGGGTCACACGTTCGGTTCGAGTCCCATTCAGCGACTCTGGAGCTCAAAACACGTCTGGGGTTTTGGCCGCCTCCACCGGTCTTCTGGCCCTCTGTTTGCTCCCGCCGAAAGGTCCAACCGGCAGGCTGAGAGGTCAGCGAACCATTTCGACTCGTGGTAGTATTTGGCTACCAACGTGGCAACACTGCAGCCGACAGCGGTGGTTCCCGCCCCGCCACAGTGCCGCGGAAGGTGAGGGCAAAACAGTTGAGCGCGAAAACGGATGGAGGGGGCGTGGGTTTTAGAGGCCGAGGGCCCCGAAGAGAGAGAGAGAGGGGGGGGGGGGGGTCGAGGGGGCTCGCCGAAGGGTTGCGTGGTGCTCGACGTCAGGTTGGCGACCTTGCCGACGAAGAAATAAACTGTCCGGGTCGTCGGAGCTTCGCACGCTCCGCACGCCCGACTCGGCACGCCGTCACGCTGTGCTTGTCGGCGCGGTTTTTTAAAAACAGCGAAACAGCTTGTCGCCTGCAAGGTTGGAAGGCTGGCAGGTGGGAAAGGGAGCGGGCGATTGAAATTAGTTTCCAGTCAACTTGGACTGAGAGAGGGAGAGAGAGAGAGAGAGAGAGAGAGAGAGAGAGAGAGAGAGAGGAGAAGGGGAGGAAAAGAGAGAGAGAGAGAGAGAGAGAGAAGCTTGTTGCGGACTCGGCACTCGGTCCCGCTAATATGGAGATTTGAGAGAAACCCCAACATTGTTTCGCCGGGCAGGGTGCGACTCGACTGCCGACTCGGCCACAGTGTGCTGCCGGCGCTGCCAGCGTCGTTCCTGCAGGCTCCAGGTTCCAGGTCACTCGCTGGAATGGAGTTTGACGAACTGGAAACGCCAGTCGGGCGTCGGCACAGTCGCTTTAAACTAAGGGTAACTCGCAGATATTTCCTTTACATTTTTCGATTTTTTAGCCGAAAAATAAAGTGCAACTCTAAAAAAATTATTTATTTTCAACATTAAAAATTGTAAAGAAAGTTTCGCTTTGGGGAGGTATTTTCTCGGCTGGGAGCAAGAAACGCGGATGGTGGAAAATTGAAGAGGAGAACAAGTTTGGCGATGCAGCCCACCGCCCTGCGGGCCCCGCGGGTCTCGGGTACGTACTGTACTTCTGGGGAAACGCAAAACAAAAACCCGCCAGTCCATCTGGACTCCAAGCGAGAAACTCTCCGCCAAGCCGGGCCAAGCCGGGGCAAGCTGGGCGAGGCAGGGCAAGCAGTGGTACTTCCACCATGTCGTCTCTCGGGCCACCGCGGCCACCGCTACTTCGAGTGAGATTTGGTGAGATGTTTTCGCCTGAGTGAGTGTGGAAGGGCGGGGCGGGGGGGGGGGCGGGGGGGGTGAGGCGGGGCGGGGCGGGGTGGGGCGGGGCGGGGCGGGGCGCCTGCGGTGTGCCGCGATTCTCCGCGCCTGGCGCCCCCCCCGCCCCGCCCCCCCCCGCCCCGCCCTGCCCCGCCCCAGCCGGCAGCACCGCGCTAGGTGGTACGCCCCCACAGGGTCAAGGCGAGGAGGGCCCCTCCCCGCGGCCCG
>NW_023144627.1:8701590-8774090 GCF_012932325.1 Thrips palmi
GTGCCGGAGTGGCGGCTTGCTCTCGTCCGACCCTCCAGAGTCCGGCCCGGCCGAGGCCCGGCAGTCCAGCCATTCTTCCCGTCCGAAGTATGCGGCAGAGGACTCCTCCGCGAATGCCACCCAACCAAGTCCGGAGAGGCGGCTCAGTCGTTTTCGTCGCTCTGTCTCTCTCGCACTCACAGGGCGCTCCGCGTAGGTGCGAGAGAGACAGAGCGACGACTCTCAGTCTTCAGCACGCGTGGCAGCACAGCACGGCACGGCCGCACCGCGGTGCGTCGTCACCCTGCCCCGTCACTTCGGAACAGAGGATGACAAGTCCAAGACAAACCTCGTCTTTTAAGGTGTCCCGACTTACTACTTCGCACTCTAACTACTTGAAGTTCCGAGTGCATTTTGAATCTTTAAATCACAGCGCTACCCTGAGATGTATTTTAATTTTCGTTTGAAGAAACTGAACCTATTCCCCGTTTTAGTGCGGCGTGTTTGCTTTCATTACTGGTAGTTTCATTAAAATTTTGCGCTCAACTACATTAAGTGTGTGTGTGAGGGACAGAGAGAGAGACAGAAGAGAGAGAGAGAGAGAGAGAGAGAGAGAGAGACAGAGAGAGCGTGATCCACCACGTGCGGTACGTTGCCGGCTTGTTGGTGGCCAATCGGCGGCGGCACGTCCACTATAAGCCTTGCAGTCCATCCGTGATGCGAATCCATCGCATCGGAGGAATCAATCCGGGCCGCGCCGCATTCGCAGTGGGCCGGCCACCCGTGTGATTACCAATAAGCGTTCCATTACGTCTGTCTCTCTCGCACTCACCGGCAGTCCGGAAGGACAGAGCTATGGCGGAAAACGTTACGTAATAATTGGACGTCCCTTAATGAGCAGACGTTCGCAGTCAGAGAGTCGTTTTGTGCGTTTTTATACTTTTGCTGACTTTTCTGCAACAGTGTTGCCAGGACGGTTTTTCGTCCGGTGTTGGTGACGGTCAGTTTCACGGACTCTCCCCCCTCCTCTCTCTCTCTCTCTCTCACTCGCCTATTCTCGGCTCCCCGTAAACCCGAAAGTAAGGACGATCCATGATCATGAAGCGGCCGTTGGAAATTCAAATGCGACTTTGATGGCCTTTCAAAGAGCCGTACATCGCGGGTGGCGGCTGTTGCAGCCCCTGTTGCAGTAAGTCCCTACAGTGGGGCCGCAGTGGGGCAGGAGTCAGATCGGCAACCAACGCTTGGACTCGGCCGGTAAACGAGGAATGATTTCAAAGTGAAAAGCACTGGCTAGATTGTTGCTGATGCTGTTTACATGGTTTATGCTGGTTGTGTGGTGGTTGATTCTGTTCATACTAGTGTTGGTGATGCGGAGGAAATGATGATGATGATGATGAAGGGGGTGCTGCTGAGTGGAACGCCTCTCGTGAGACGATTGCAGTGTACCAAGCAATGACTTTGCCTGAGGCCCCGAGGCGCTGGGCAGCAGGGCATAAAGGCCATCGGACTGATTCCGAGAGTCTCGCTCTGTCTCTCTCGCACCTAAGGGGACGCCCTGTGAGTGCGAGAGCGGCAGAGCGACGAAAATGACTCTCGGAATCAGTCCGCTGCACCCTGCAGGCCTCGGCAGCCCCGGTAACGAACTGATTGTTGCGTAAATCTATTTCGGCCGCTGCAGCGGCTTGCTGCGGCCCCATGCAGTTTAAACCGCGGCGCCCCCAGCCCCAGCCGGCCCACCGCACAGTGAGCCAGAAGACCGGTGGAGGCGGCCAAAACTCTAGACGCGTTTTGAGCTCCAGAGTCGCTAAATGGGACTCGAACCGAACGTGTGACCCCACCAATGGATTGCTCTCCGAACGAGAGAGAATTTTAATCGGCGGGGAAAAAGAAACTGCTGCTACAGGTTCATTACCCCCCACTAGTTGTCCAACTCGGCCGCGTTAATGCTGGACGTGTTTTTGTACGAGACACGACGGCAGGGGGGCGTCAGAGCTTTTCCCAACTCGATCCGAAACTTAGTTGGGCGGGGCGGCAGGGTGACCTGTGACTACACCTGGGATGGTTTAGGGGACGGCGCGACCTCCGTTAGCCATTCGAAGCTCGTCGTCTTTCTTAACGTGTAGTGGGAACGGAGTTTGGACGGGGTAGCTGTTGCACAACACCGACACTGATAAAATCGGGATTGAGGGGTAAGTTTACCTCGCTGAGGCCAACTATGGACGTCTCTACACCCATTTGACAAGACTTTATCACTCAGATTTTCATTTTTGGTGAAATAACTAGTCGAGGGATGGCTTGAAGCTTGTGTATTTTTCTTACCCAGCATTCTTTTTCTTCCACGCCTCGTAAAATAATTTTAAAAAGGCCCAAAATTGAAATAAAAATTCGATGCAAGTTCTAAAAGCTTTCAAAAGCACTGAAAAACGGAAATCAGTTTATTCTTACGCATTTTCTCCGCAGCAGGCGAGAACATTGCAGCCCAAATCGTGTCTTCTTGTTCGTTACTGCCCCCACCGACGAGTTGACCTTCCCTCTTCTGTGGCCTACACAACGCGAATCGTTGCCAAACTTCTCGCTACTTCCAGTGGCGGTTTGTATAATTTCTTGCATTTATTGAAGCGAGTGTCCTTGTGGTGGCAGCGTGTGAATAAGCAGCGACATTATGCTCTTTGACGCGTTTGGAACTGCCGGCTTGACTCGATGGAGCGAGACTTGATTTTACTTTCATCATGTCGTCATACATATTGCAAATGCGTCGCCGCCGACACATTGGCCGTGTCGGCCGCGCCACTGCCGCGCCGGCCATGCCATCAGGCCCGCTCATTTGTGAACAGACCCTGCCAAGGATCATCAACAACCCAGGAAAATAACACTTTTTTTTAGCAAATGGTAATATTTCATGACAATTTTCATTTTCGCCACGCTCCTTTCATCTTCCCTTACTTTCATTATCCATAAATAATGCCATGTTTTAGGACATGCCAGCTAAATTGGGGAGATTTTTTTGCAAAATTTTACAAAATTGTACCCTCATCTATGAACTTAGTAGAAGTTAGTACTTTTGTCGACTTGTGTACAAAAAGTCCATAAGCACACTTAGTGTTTTCTGTTGTTTTTCTCGAGATTAACGGTGTCGCGGTCCTCACGGTATTCTCAATCTTTAAAGCAGTCCCTGCTCGTGGGGCCTGACTGAAGAGTGGCACGCCACCTGTAGACTGATTCCGCGAGCCGTCTTCCTCGCTCTGTCTCTCTCGCACCTCCACGGGACGCCCCACGAGTGCGAGAGAGACAGCGCGACGACTCTCGGACTGCTGTAACACAACACCTGCCCCTCCCTCCGCATGCTGCACACTTTGTCACCTTCCTGATAGTTCGATCCCTCCGTGATCGATTCCTCGGGCATCCATCATCCGGTAAAAAGGATGAGAGAGCTTTGCTCCATTCCACGTCTTAGTGAGATCCTGTTAACAAAAAAAAACAGGGGGGATTCAGTAAAAAAAACGGTACTTTTTTCGATGGAATGTAATGTCCTCTCCGTGTCATCACTCACTCCCGTGTCAGCATCTACCTCGAGGCGACGGCGCGGCAGGGCCTGGCCGGTAGGCAACCCATCGCACAGTGGGCCTTGAATTTACCGTAACGAAGCTCATTTTTGTTGGGCGCAATTGTTAAAATTCTGGTCAGTTCCTTTCAACGTTTTTGACAGTGTCGGTGGCGTTTCCCGACAGAAACAAACTGAGACGCGTTCGGTTCGTGGTGCGGGGCAAGCGAGGCCAAGACAATGTGACAAGCGTCCGTCCTGCCGGCGTAATCCTGGAAGTGACAGGCGAGGCCCAGGTGAGTCCGTGGAAAGCTTGGAACTCAGGTGTGGCACCTCCCCGATTCTCATAACTGTTCTGTCCCGTCCTGGAGATGAAATGTGTGTTGCCCCCAGCGCCACCATATCTCCGGCTGGAATTGAAGAGGGAGCGAGCCACGGCGGTTGGTCCGTGTCTCACACACCGTTTTGTGGAGAGGTCACCCACCGGGTCATTTTGTGTGCAGTGATGTGAAGGTTCCTGCAAGGATTCTGCTGTATTTGCCACGCATTTTTCATCTCACAGGTGGCTAATCTTTTATTAGCCACGTGGTACTTGAAAGATTCACTTAATGAAGTGGTACTTCGTTCACTAAATGAAGAGGTACTTAGTTCACTAAATGAAGTGGTACTTAGTTCACTAAAGTGGTACTTGAAAGATTTGCCATATGCTTCGAGAGTGCATGTGGGTCCAAAGTTTCACACAGAAGACACAAAATGTACCCTCAAAATTCACAACGTAGCATTCAAAACGCACGACCTTTGAAGATTTTCCAATATTTTTTTTCTTAACAGAGTGGTGACACGACAACAAGACCCCTGGCCCATTTGACAAGCGCGGCAAGTTTTTGGTACCTGTAGCTGCAGCGCTGCGAGCGGCAGTCACATCATACGATTGTTCCTCCGGGTCCCTTGCTGCTGCACTGTCGCTGTTCAGTAAGCAATCCCCTCCGCGCTGCTGAGCACAGCTCACTTCTCGGCTGCAGTGGCAGCACGGCGGCAGCCCGGGGGAAAAGGGGGCAGGGGGCGAGAAAAAAGGTGAAACGGGAAGAAGAAAAATCAAATCAATTTGATTGGGCCGGCGAAACAACATGAGAGATGTGACAGGTCGAGATTGAGACGTTGAGAGAATTTTCGCTGACTTGACGGAGAAGGACGCAAGGGAAGGGGGAAGGGGGGGGGGTGGCGGTTTATATTGCAAGGGAATTCCTACGTCGGGAACGCCTCGCCGTGTATTGAGCCGATTTGGCCCCCGAAAAAAATAAAGCAGAGAAGTGGAAAAGCTATATAGGAAGGCACACACCTGGCGACGCAGCGACGTGATTTGCCAGTGTAGGGGATCTTGGCCCCGGGACACGCAGGGCGACAACGCGGCAGGCGTCAACCCCGCCCCGCCCCGCCCCACCCCGCCACGGCCCTGCATTCGAACGACTCGAACGCACCGCTGCTTTCGGTCGCCTGATCGGTCTCGTGTTTGGTCGGCGCACACACCACCGCGCTGCGACGGGCCGCCTACACCTGCGGACCCATCGCGGAGAGGCACTGTCTCTCTCGCTCCCCGACGGGTCGCCCCGTGAGTGCGACAGCGACGGAGCGACCGCACCGGTAATGCGCGGGGTTTGTCCATTTGATGTACACTGTCAAAACATGAAAACGCCAGTTAAGTTCATCAAATGATAAACAACTCCGAAGTGGTAAGAACGACAAGTAAGATCATTCTCGAAAATATTCCCTGCCGAATCTCAAAAATCGAGAAAATCTGCCGAAAACGTAAAAATAAAATTCACAAAACGCTGTCACTATTAATTTTGAAATGACTTTCCTCCAGCGGCTGCTTGTCTACCACCCGTTCGGTGGAACACCGGTCCTTTTGGAGGCTCTGGAGTCACTGGAGTCACCGAGCGCGTCGCCGGATTAAGATGGCCTTTTCTTCGACGCCACTGGTTTGGGACGCGCGCCGGCGCCGCTTACCCTAAAAGCCCCGAAGGCCATCACGCACGGCACACTGCACCCCGTTCCCTCCTGTGTCACACACACACACACACACACACACACACACACACACACACACACACACACACACACACACACACACCACACACACCCGCGCGCAGCCCCTGTCCGCTGCATCTTCTCCCTCATTCCGCCGGAAACGCGTTGCTTTGTCGTGGCGTGGCGCGGCTCTGTGTTTGTGGGGCGGTACTTGGCACACACATTCCGGGGCTCCGCCTAACGCGCCACCGTGTGTGTGTGTGTGTGTGTGTGTGGTGTGTGTGTGTGTGAGTGACAGAGGCAGACGGGATGTTCAACATTGTTGAAAGAGGATTTGAGACCCAGTGGCGGGGAACCTGTCTCGGCCTGGAGGCTTTCCGGTCCGGACTCCAACGCAGCGACGGTCTGGAGGGAGACGCAAGGACTGCCGCAAAACGGCCCCACTCTCGATGTTTCGATATCTCGATCGTTATCTCGATGTTTCGATTTCTCGATGTGTTTATACCCCAATTTTTCAATTCTTCAATATTTCAATATTTTCAATATTTCAATATTTTTTCTCGATGTGTCGATATCTTGATGTGTCGATATCTCGATGTGTCGATATCTCGATGTGTCGGTATCTCGATGTGTCGATATCTCGATGTGTTGATATCTCGATGTGCCGATATCTCGATGTGTCGATATCTCGATATTGAAATATCTCGATGTTATGACATCTCGCTGCGATACCTCGACACGGTCTCTCGCTTGGCGTGCCGTTTCGCAGCCGCCGGTTGGTCGACCCACTTCCCTGCCCTCGCCAGTAGTCGAACCCACGACCTCCGTGAAAGCGCGAACTACAGCTCTGCATCAGCAGGAAGGGAGTGGCCGCTGGACTTTTTTTTCACCTCCAAAAGTGCTCTAATGGTGGATAAGTAACTGTGGCCTCGAGACGGTGATAATGTGGTCACGAAGGCCTAGCTCGGCCCTACACTGTGTGGACGCAGTGTGCCACGGCCAGTTGAAAAAAAAAGAATAAAGTGAAAACGTAAATAAAAACGAGAAGAAAATGATAGAGTGTAGCTTTTCCTCTTCGTCAGGCCGACCCCACGCTAAAGGATGCAAAAAAGGGGTGAACAGGCAAAGTCCTGGGAAGGTCGAAAAGTCAAAGACAAAGTCAACCTTTGACTTGGGTCCGTCCTCCCTCACCCCTGGCCTAACAAATTACGTCAACTAATTTTAATTTTTTTTTGCAGTGCAGGCTGGCGGGGGCGTAGCCGCTCCGAGCCAGCCTGGTTATCGGTGGCGTCAAACGATTTATAAAATTAATAAAATAAAAATATTCCCGCTGAAGGGGGCTGGGCGGCGCCGGCTGGCCTATTTGACTTATCCTTCGTGGAGGTTTTCCGACGGCAAGTTTGCAAGCGCGCGAAATTATGAAAAATAGTTGCCTACACTGCGTAATTTGGTGCACCAGACTTGTTTGCCTTCTTGATTGGAGTATTCAATTACATTTTGCAGGCTAGTTCGGCGGGGCACGAACGTGCGCCGCTGGGGTGCCATGACGCGTATGTAAAACTACCCGAATATTAAACAGTGGCGTTGCTTTGCCTTTTCTCCCTCGGTGCACTGCGGGCACTGTTAGAGAGAGAGAGAGAGAGAGAGAGAGAGAGAGAGAGAGAGAGAGACAGAGAGAGAGAGAGAGACAGAGACAGAGAGAGAGAGGTGATAAACGCGGCTGTAGTGTCGATAACGTGATTTATCCAGTCTGAGACCAGACATTGTTTTTCGGGTGGGGCTGCCACGAAACAAGCGCGGAAATGATTTCACATGCGCGAATTAAATTTACTCGGTGTGGAAACTTTTTATCGCTACGCGAACACACAGTGCGTCGGTATTGCGAAGCGAATAAAATTTCGTGTACACTCTTGGTCGCCCCAGGTGTCTGCGGGCCTGGAAGGACTGGAACGCGTTACCGTGCCGCCGAGCGTCCCGCGGTGACGCGGCATGACACACATCGCGCGCTTCTTGTTAGGGGGCCAAGTCCTAATCAAATCAGAGTTCTCTGGGTGGCCGCCCTGCCCGCCCCTCCCCTCCTCCTCTTTTACGTTAATTACGAGAGTAGGGACACGGGTTGTCGACCTCGCCACCGCAACAAGGCCCGCAGTCCGTCTCCCTCGCTCCGCATCGGCACGGCCCGTGAGTGCGAGAGAGACGGAGCGACGGCGCTGGCGGGGTCCCTTCCGTGCTTTTGACACGAAGATGCCGCGTCTTTCCCTCGATACCTGCCCGCAGAGAGAGAGAGAGAGAGAGAGAGAGGGGGGGAGATTTCTGCCTATTATTTGCCTATTTCCAGAGGCAAAGTAGTCCAGGCGGCTCATCGAACGAAAAACCGTCGAAGAACAGGACCCGTTGTTTTCACAGTGTGGCTCATTTTCGTTTCGGCGAATTTGGACGCCGACGCGAAATGGCATGAAAAATGGGGGGTGATCTATGTTAATACAGCCCGTTGTCGTCGCTATGAGAAATTGGCCGGCTCTTCCATCGCGCAGACTCTCACTCCGACGGGGCGTCGCTGCGTCTCTCTCGGACTCGCGGGGCGTGCCGGCGCGCCGCGGGGGTGCGAGAGAGACGGAGCGACACAATCAATTACGCCCCGCGGCTTGGCGCTTGAGCACGCTGTTCGAGGAGACGCCGCTTATAAAATTCACTCACCGGAACGCCAGCTCTGCAGCGCTAGCGATCACTGTCGGCGCCCGCTTTGCCTGTTGCGATTTGACAGTGTGGTGCACACCTGCTCGACACACCTCGCGTCGCCTCGCGTGCCGGTGTCAGTGAGCATGTCCGGTGAAGCAATTTCAAATGTGTGAGCATGAGACGAGCCAAAAGTTTTTGGTATCACCAATTGGTAGGGAGGTGGAGAAAACACGAAGACGGTTTCTCGTTTTCTCAAGGTCTCTCCAGTGCGCCAGAAGGCCAGTGGAGGCGGTCAAAACTCCAGACGCGTTTTGAGCTCCAGAGTCGCGAATTGAGACTGGAAACGACCGTGTGACCCCACCAATGGATTCCTCGTTCGGAGAGCAGTCCATTGGTGGGGTCACACGTTCGGTTCGAGCCCCATTTAGCGACTCTGGAGCTCAAAACGCGTCCGGGGAAAGCCAGGAACCGTTTTAGGCGTGGGGAAGCTGGATGGGAGGCGGTTCGAAGACGGTCGGCGCAGGTTGGAACCGTTTGGGAAGGGGTAGTGGTGCGCGGGGCCGAGGGGGCCAACGGCTGAGGGGTCCGGGGGCTGCGGGGGCTGCGGGGGCTGCGGGGGCTGCGGGGGCTGCGGGGGCGTGGGCCGCACACACAATCACAGCCCAACGTGCGTGGCCTAGAGCTCCGCTGCTCCGCTAGCAGTGGAGGCGCACTGGCCGGGCACTACGGGAAGCCCTTAGGCGGGGCACTTGGTGGGGGGGGGGGGGGGGGGGGGGGCCGTGGCCCTTCATATACGGCAGCCCTCATCTTTCCCCTTTTTTTGCGCGCCGAAAAAAAAGTGGAGGGGGAAGGACAGCGCAGCACCTGAGGGGGACATCTGGACGTCTCGCTGTCCCTTACGACTCCACTCCACCTCATAACCAGCCAAGCCGCGCTGACGGTGTGCCTCCACACGCACACACACACACACACACACACACACACACACACACCACACACACACACACACACACACACAACGGTAAGACCAAGTATTCTAAGTAACTCTCTCTCTCTCTCATTCCCCCACAAGCCGGCCGCCAAAAGCCGTGCGCACCACTGCCTTTCGTCTGGCCGGTCCGGACTTGCCTCCGACCAATCAGTTGCCGCCTAATCTCTCCTGATGCGTCACTATGATTGCCCCGGTCGCTCCCCACCTCTCCCCCTCCGGGCCTCCGTCCTCCGGGCCTCCAGACCCACAGTGTGGTGGCGGCCCGGGCCGTAGGCCGGCGAGCCCGACCGTCCCCGGGTGTAGTTTGGTGTGCCCTTCGGGGGCTTAAGCGCTCCACAGTGGGTCAGAAGACCGGTGGAGGCGGCCAAAACTCTAGACGCGTTTTGAGCCCCAGAGTCGCTAAATGGGAGTCGAACCGAACGAGTGACCCCACCAATGGATTGCTCTCCGGACGAGGAATCCATTGGTGGGGTCGCACGTTCGGTTCGACGCCTGTTTAGCGACTTTGGAGCTCGAAATGCGTCTGGAGTTTTGGCCGCCTCCACCGGTCTTCCGGCCCACTGTGGGCTCCGCCCCTCCCACTCCCCCGCACAAGCAGTACAGTGGAGACGTTTGAGTACACAGTGGCGGTCATCGATTGGCCCATGACCCAGTGCCGTGCCAAACCGCCGTGCCGGCCCGAGGCCTACATCGAGGGGCGACGCACGCACTGCACGCACCGCCTCAGGCCGGGACCGGGAAGACGCGACAAGCCCCCCCAGCATGCACACAAGCAGGCCTCACAGGCCTCATTCCCAATTGAATTTCCTTCCTGGCACACTGCTTGCTTATTCATGTACCTTCATTGTCCGTTATTGACAGATTCGCTCACTATAAGCTATGTCCGGCTTTGAGGACAGTTTAGGGACTTCATTTTTTTCGTCTCGATCGGTCGGTGTCTCTCGCTTCCGCCATTAAGTTCTCCACGCCGCCACACCGTTAAACGACTTGTTGTTTGCAGCTCCCCGATTTGCTCGCGCGGCTGCCAAGTCGTTGCCTTTTCCGGGCGCTCTAAGTCGCTCGGAAAGCAGCTTTGCAGACTGACGCGTCGCTCGCAGTGCTCTGCTCGCGCTCCTCAGACGCTTCGGAACGCACAGTGGGCCAGAGGACCGGTGGACGCGGTCAAAACTCTAGACGCGTTTTGAGCTTCAGAGTCGCTAAACAGGCGTCGAACCGAACGTGTGTCCGGTGAAGCAATTTCAAATGTGTGAGCATGAGACGAGCCAAAGGTTTTTGGTATCACCAATTTAGGAGGTGGAGAAAACACGAACGGTTTCTCGTTTTCTCAAGGTTTTCCAGTGCGCCAGAAGGCCCGTGGGGGCGTCAAAACTCCAGACGCGTTTTGAGCTCCAGAGTCGCGAATTGAGACTGGAAACGCCGTGTGACCCCCCCCAAAGGTTCCTCGTTCGGAGAGCAATCCATTGGTGGGGTCACACGTTCGGTTCGAGTCCCATTCAGCGACTCTGGAGCTCAAAACGCGTCCAGGATTTCGACCGCCTCTACCGGTCTTCTGGCCCACTGTGGGGCGCTTCGGAACGCTCCCGACGGCACTCCAGGCAAGACGCGCCCGCTCGCTTTCAGTGTCGTCGCACGGAGCCGAAACTGCCACGCTGAATCACGGGGCAGCGGGCGACGAGAGAGAGAGAGAGAGAGAGAGAGAGAGAGAGAGAGAGAGAGAGAGAGAGAGAGAGAGAGAGAGAGAGAGAGAGAGAGAGGGCGAGCCGCCACACGTAGACTGTGTGAGAAACAAGGCCACCACACACTGGATTGAGACATCGAGACACTCTCCAGACCGCTGTCACTGTGCCATCCCTGCGTAGCCCCTCCCAACTCGCGCGCTACCCGCCTTTGCCTTTCGTTCGACCTCTCGAAGTCGACCTCCCGAACAGTCCCGTCCACGTCCACCCGCCCCACGCCGAAAACTGTATCAGGCCATTATTTATTAGGCGAATGAAAGCCGATTCTTCTCTCTGCGCGGGGGCGTGGCACGCAAGTCGTCTCTCTCTCTCTCTCTCTCTCTCTCTCTCTCTCTCTCTCTGATTCGCTGGAATTGTCGGATCATCCCTGATACTCGGTAACACAAGGTGAATGCTAAGCAGAAGCACATTTTATCACGAAGGTGGTCTTCGAACTGAACCAAGGACAATCCATTCATTTCCAACGGTACAAATGGTCCTCATTTTATCGAGCGTGCCTAACGCCACTGCACTGTGGTCAACGGCCTCCCCTTGCACTGCCGTGCCTACTCCGCGACCGCACTGCAGGCTGGCTCACAGCTTCGTCGCTCTGTCTCTCTCGCACTCGCGGGGCGGTCCGTAGGGGTGCGAGAGAGACAGAGCGACGGAGCAGTGCTGCGCCACGACAGGACGTATAAAAAGCGGTGAATGGGTCGATCTATTTATAAGTGACCCCACCGTAAAGCACGCCGAAAGAAGGGCTATTGACCAATGAGGCTCGAGGCGGGCCCGCTAATATATCTCAAGTTCCGGCATTCGAAGCCCTCCTGCTCTCCCAGTCCTGTTTCTTCTCCCTTTGCCCATTTCCCATTTTCCATTTCCCTTTTTGCCGCCATTCCTCTCCAGGCATTCCAAGATTTAGGGCGATTCCTTTCCATCGCTTTCCTCCCCCTTTTCCGCTTTTCAGTTCACCTTGCCGCGTTCGGCTCGAGTTTGAAAAGGCTGCCGAGCGAGCACGCTTGAAAACTGCAGAGGGAAAAATTCCCCTCTTGTCGGGACTGCGGAAGTCGGCCTGCATCATGTAAGCGTAACGAGTAGTGCACAGTGGCCAGAAGACCGGTGGAGGCGGCCAAAACTCTGGACATTCGTTTCGAGTCCCATTTGGCGACTCTGGAGCTCTGCACACGTCTAGAGCTTTGGCCGCCTCCGCCGGTCTTCTGGCCCACTGTGTGCGGGGGCGTCGGCGGTGACACGCCAGACTGACTCGCACTATCACAGTGTGCCCGGTGACGTGAGGCGCGTAGCGTAGCGTCGTATACTACAGCGTAGTACAGTGTAGCGGGGACACCGCGGAGGAAGGAACTTCCCCGGCCATTATTTTGCTTCCCCTGTGTGTTTGGGCATTGCCCGCTCCTTACAGATTCACCTGGCGGTCTTCCACACTCCGCACCTAACTCTGCCACCAGGGGGTGGTGTGGTGCGCCGCGGGGAAGGAAATTTGCCATTGCCTCGGCCGGGAAGCATCCTCGCCGATCCCATTTTCGGTCACTTATTATTGCTGTGAAAGTACACGCGCCACGTGGGATGCGGACTCAATTTTAAAAGCGTCATACTCTAAAAAACATGTCCAACGAGAAATTTCCATTAGTACCTTGTCAATGTCATACGGTGATAGACTGGACCAAAATATTACGGTGGGAATCTCTGACGCAAAAGGAGTTCGACGAAATATCTAAGGTACGATGAATTTTCAAAGGTAAGGTACAAAGTGAGCTTGACCAACATACCGCACGTATGGAGAATTTTAGGCATAGAATGGAGAAGCCTCACTTGAGACTTTTAGAGTGTATGACCAGCTCAAACTCATAAAAAGGAAAAAAAACTACATCAATTTCTAGGGTTAAAGGTGATTTTTTTTTTAATTTTTATTTTATTTTTGCGAAAGTGTCAACACTGCAAAACGGCCTATCGCCTCGCCTTGGCGCGCGCGCAGTCCTGCGAGGAAAATTAATCCGACTGCCTGGCAGGCCGGCAGGCCGGCTGGCCACCTGTGTAATTGGGCGGCTGATTTAATTAAAAGCGAACGGCGCCTCCACTGCAGTGCCAGCAAAGGGCGCATCGGGAACTAGGATGCTGCAAATAGCGCGACTTGAGGCACGGACTAAATGCATTGTGTGTCACTTGGAACTGGGCGCGTACACTTACTAAGTAACGTTTCTCGTAGCTCTGTCCTTGTTGCTCACAATGCCAGTCAGTGCGGAGAGAGAGAGAGAGAGAGAGAGGAGAGAGAGAGAGAGAGAGAGAGAGAGAGAGAGAGAGAGAGGGTGTGAGTGGCGTGACACACAGATGGCATGGACAAAACGCACAACTGGGAGGCAGGTTGCACTACGCAAGCCTTCCAGGCTCTAGGTGGGAACCAGGGTAGCGCGTCGGACCAAAGCTCAGTCTATCAGCAAAAAACTTTTGCGGACTCACTGGCTCAAAAGGGAAAACTGATATCAACTCGATAAAGCGTTTGAGTCGGTTTGTTTCTGGGAAGCCCTGTTCACCACAAGCGGGCTCATGCCATCTACCAACTTCCCGTTTGGTTTTTAACGATGATAAGTCTTGTAAAGCGCGTTCAGTGAGATCTTTATTGTCGAATGAAATCGCGTCGCTTAGCACTGTAGTCGTTTCCCCCGCCGTTCCGTTGTTTTTAACTTGTCCCCTTCATGTTTCCACGTCTCTGCTTTTTATAGGTCTGTGTAGCGTCTTACGGCTCGGGCAGAAATCGTTCTAACAGCTCTCTTTCCTTCTCGCGTTTCGCCCCTCTCCCTCACCCTCTCACTGTTTCTCTGTCTCTCTCTGTCTCTCTCTGTCTCTCTCTGTCTCTCTCTCTCTCTCTCTCTCTCTCTCTCTCTCTCTCTCACACACACACACACACACACACACACACACACACACACACACACAGTCGCCAGACAAATTTCATTCTGGAAAGCAGTAAAACCAGCTACCGTCGTTTTACAGTTGCGTTTAGACCAACGAAAATAAACACGAGAGCGATTGGTGGACTCGATGGGTCGGACGTAGTATTGAGACAGGCAGACTTGGCCGACTTCCGAAAAAAAAAAAGAAATGCTAGAAAAAGGTGGGATTCGAACCCGCGCCGAAATCTTCTGCGACATTTCGGGCAGTACAGCTTCACAACGATTCGGTGCAGAACGTCCCGACGGAAACCGATGTTCTCTTTTACAGTGGGCACGACGCTTTGATGCCGAAGTAGACATCAAAGTCGTCGATTTCCGCCTCGATTTTAACTCGACAAGGGTCTTTTGCACGCGCTGCACTTTGAGAGGCACCTACCTCTCCGCGTTCGGGCGACTGGTGGAGTGGTGGTGCTTGAGTGTCGTTATACTTCTTTGTTTACTTCTCGGAAGAAAGCAGGCCTTTCAAGCGTAGCCTGCACACTGATTCCGAGAGTCGTTTTCGTCGCTCTGTCTCTCTCGCGCCTTTACTGTGCGCCCCGCGCACAGTGGGCCAGAAGGCCGTTGTGGTGGTTTTGGACGCGTTTTGAGCTCCAGAGCCGCTAAAAGAGACTCGAACCGAACGTGTGACCCCACCTTTGGATTGCTCTCCGAACGAGGAATCCATTGGTGGGGTCACACGTTCGGTTCGAGTCCTGTTTATCGACTCTGGAGCTCAAAACGCGTCTAGAGTTTTGGCCGCCTCCACCGGTCTTCTGGCCCACTGTGCGTCAGTCCTTCCCTCCGCCCTATCGGATCCCAGGCAGCCCTGCACCCAGCGTGGCCCTGCGTCCTGCGGCTGTCTCCGGCTGAAAGGGATCTCCCTCCAAACGTGTCCCCGTGATCGTCCCGGGGATATACACCCATTACGGCCCGCCAGGGCCCGCCAGCCCGGAGTGCCGAGAGTCCACAGCCCCCGCAGTTCTGCCCCCACTTACAGCGTGTGTGTGTGCGAGGGAGAGAGTGAGAGAGAGAGAGAGAGAGGGAGAGAGAGAGAGAGAGAGAGAGTGGGGATGAAAAGGCCGGTAATATTACCGGTAAAGAACGGTATAATACGGTAAAATACCGTATTTTACGGAGCCCCCGGTAAAATTGGTATTTTTAGGAAATTTTTGAATATTGACTTATTTGAATTTTTTAGCCCCCATACGATTAGACAGGACGTACGGACTAAAAAGGCTTTTTTTAAAACCCTGGTTTGTATCTGCCCCTCGTGCCCCCCCGTGTACGTGTAGACGTTAGCCATTTAAAAATTTAATGTGAATTTAATGTTTCTTTTTTGCAAAACTTGTGGAAATCAAAATCCATTTAGCGACCCAAATCCGAAAGGCAAATCAAAAACCTTCTTTGTTGCCAAGGTTCATAATTTTTAAAACTTTAAATTAAAAAAGAGGTAAATCTGGGAGTAGATATTTTTTGGAAATTTGGCTAAAAAGGTAATGAACTTGGTATGGTTGTTGGACACCTTGCAGCCTTTAAGGAAAAAAATTTCTTTATGGAATTGAGACAACTTTCTCGGTTACGAGAAAAACGGCGCCGTTTTGTTAATTTCAAGTATATTTTGGGGTGTTAAATTTGCTGCTCTACGCATTTTATAATCCAGCCCAGGGGAATAAGGAAAAGCAGTCAGATTCAAAATTAATTTTGGGGGGGTTTGTGGGGGAATAGTTCAATTTTTTACCCACAGGGTCTTTCGTCCTTGTCTATTTAAAAAATGCGACATTTTCCCTTTAGTCGATGGTTTGCAACCCGTTTGGAACGATGCGGCCCATAATTAAAGACCAACCCCACCCAAATGAACCCTTTTCCCCCTATTTCCAAGAAGAACCACAGTTTCTTCTTTAAGTCAAGAAAAATCAATTTTTCCCAATTTTTCCGTATAATACGGTAAATACCGTATTTTTCCGTAATTTACGTAATTTGAATCTTACCGGTATTTTTGCATCCCCAAAGAGGAGAGGGAGAGAGAGAAGAGAGAGAGAGAGGGGGAGAGAGAGAGAGAGAAGATAAATGCCCGAGTGAGACTATGCCATTCGTGCGCGAATCTGACGTCTGTGGATAATCTTGGGACACTGATATGTCCACCAGAGACGGGCACATTTACGCGCGTTCTGAACTCCAGAGTCGCCAAACAGGACACGAACCGAACGTGTGACCCCACCAATGGATTCCTCGTTCGGCGAGCAATCCATTGGTGGGGTCACACGTTCGGTTCGAGGCCCATGTAGCGACTCTGGGGCTCAAAACGCGTCTAGAGTTGTGGTAGCCGCGGTCTTCTGGCCCGCTGCGGTCCTTTCCCCACCAGCATTTCGCACGAAAGAACAACGCAGGGGGTGGAATTTATTCCCGCGAAGAAAACGCAATTGTTGGCCGGACTCCACGCCGTCGCTTCCTTCCAGTGCCCCGGAGGAGCTTCGGCGGAATCCTCTTAGCGGGGGGCGGGCCCACCGTTCTGTTTTTGTCGCCCGCTTTGCTGCGTCGAGTGCGAGGCAGTGCGAGGCAGTGCGAGGTGTCCGCGATGTGCTAGTGCAGTATACGGCGCGGGGAAAGCTTGTGCCCGCTTTTCGGGACGACATTTTCACGGCTCAGCTGCTGAGACGGTGGGTAGTGTGACATAATGTGTGTGTGTGTGTGTGTGTGTGTGTGTGTGTGTGTGTGTGTGTGTGAGAGAGAGAGAGAGAGAGAGAGAGAGAGAGAGAGAGAGAGAGAGAGAGAGAGAGAGAAGAGAGAGAGAGAGAGAGACGTACGACGTCAGCACCTTGTTGGGCAAGTGCCTGTTCGACACTGCTGGTCCTACTCGTCCGCGCTTCATACCCTCACATGGGAGCGCGGACCACCTCGCGGCAGGGGAAGCGCGACGACCTCGCGGCAGGCGAAGCGCGATGACGTCGCGCCCGCTCTGCCAGTGTCGCCACGATATTTGTCCGCTATTTTAACGCCAGTCATGTCCGGTCGTGTTCGACCGGCATGTCCGCGTAATGGATTATTGAGCACCGTTTGGGGCTTTGACGGCTGGGCCCGGCTGCGGCCCGAACAGCAGCGAAATTGCTGCTGCTTTTGGGCCCCGCATCGCCACTTCGGGGGCCGGGCCGTCGCACAGTGGGCCAGAAGACCGGTGGAGGCGGCAAAAATTCGAGACGCGTTTTGGGCTCCAGAGTCGCAAAGCGGGACTCGAACCGAACGTGTGACCCTACCAATGGATTGCTCTCCGAACGAGAAATCCATTGGTGGGGTCACACGCTCGGTTCGAGTCCTGTTTAGCGACTTGCAGCTCAAAACGCTTGTGGAGTTTAGGCCGCCTCCAACGGTCTTCTGGCCCACTGTGCGGCGGCCCGGCCGTCCCGGCGACTAGAGCGCGCCACCCCTATTTGCCTTTCAGATTAATCATCCCCGCCCACACCCCTTTTCGGTTTGGTAAGTGTTCCGAAATGCCCGGGAGAGTGGTCATCGGAAAGGTGTGGTCGGCCCGCCGAATCGCGCTCGTTTAGCTGGACAATTTCGCCGGTCTGTCACATCCGGATGGAAAAGTTTAAAATGAAAAGGCCGGCATTGAAAGCGGCACAGTTTCGAAAAGTCCTGGACCTTTCCGATGAACTTGTTCGGAATAAAGTTGCCTCCCAACTTCGGAAAATTTTAAACGTTTCTATTTTGAATGAGTTTCCAGTAGGTGTAGTGCAAGAAATTTTCAAAACACGAATCTTTTGGAAATTTTTCAAAAAGCTTTTCAAAACGCACTTTTTTTTTTTTTAAAGAAAAACTTTCATAATCATTTTGAACAGTGCGGTGGACACGCCTGGCGATTACTCGAGCGTTCGATGTCTCGACCGGTGTTCGCGACCGCGAGGCGCTAGAGAGGCGCGACCTCCACGACCCCACCGACGGGATCTTCAAAGCCGGAGACGCGTCCGACAACATCAAAAGAAAAGGCCCCTCAGGTGCATCATGCCCCAGCCCGCGTGCTCCGGCCCCAGCCGGGCCAGGAGACTGCTTCCGAGAGTCGTCTTCGTCGCTCTGTCTCTCTCGCACTCATGGGGAGTCACATGCAGGGACAGAGCGACGAAGACGACTCTCGCAATCAGTCTTCCCTCGGCTCGTGCGACCGAGACAAGGACTTGAAGTGAAGAGTCGGGCGTCACGGGCCTGCCTGCCTCTCTGCCCGCCTGTCTGCCCGCCCGCCTGCCTGTCTGTCTGTCTGTCTGTCTGTCTGTCTGTCTGTCTGTCTGTCTGTCTGTCTGCCTGCCTGTCTGTCTGTCTGTCTGTCTGTCTGTCTGTCTGTCTGTCTGTCTGTCTGTCTGTCTGTCTGTCTGTCTGGCTGTCTGTCCGTCTCCCCGTCAGTCGGCCTCTCAGCTGGGCTCTCCCGCGGACAGGCAAAGGCACTCTGTACACCCTGTCGTGATTTTACGGGACCATTGGCACGGCCGAGACGAGGGGTCCTGGGTCCTCTCAGACCGTCTTAAGTAGTATATAGTCACACCACCAAAATTATTATGACCTCGTTAATTACAAGGTACACCCCGAGTCACTCTCATTTTATGGTACTTTACAATTTTCTGTTTTGTAATTTGCCTTTCGAAAAACGAGTTCTTTATGAATTTACGCACGTGTGATGCAGATTGTTCGTTGGGTGGAGTAGCAACGACAGTGGGGGAAAATTTGGGCTGAGGGTTCAAAGCTGGACTTTTCCGATTTTAAAACCGGGACATTTAATGCTGGACGTTGTAACAGAGGCACTTTCAAAGTTGGTCGCTTACGGCTGGCCTTCAAAACTGGGCTTTCAATTTCAAGGTAGGCCTTTTTCAATGGGATTCCCAAGCATACAGGTCTGTTTAATCCCAGGAAATTGTTTCACAGAGACAGAAGTCAACTCTAAGTCAATGAAGATCCATCCATCCCCGACTTGGTAGACACGCGTCATCTAAACCCAAAGCGGCTACCGCATTATAGTCTGACTAATTTTGACAAAATGAATGTCACGCGCTGTTGTGTCGGGAGGCAGCCTGGGGACAGATGGCGTTGTGGGTCACGTCAGAGGATGTGTCTCGTTGGCGCTTCCGGAAGTCCTTCCTTCATCCAAATGGATGCATCCCTGAAGTCCGCAACCGCCACAAACAGAAATGAGACAAAAAATGAATTTCGCTGACGTGTGTCACTTGCGAAGGACAGGCTGGTGCAAGGACAGCCATTAATTAAAGAAGTTGGCAGAACAAACTAATTTTGCGCAGGCCATGCCAGAGCAGTGGTCCGCGAAAGACTTTCAGAAAATAAGAAAAGAAACCGAAAGAAACATCAACACAGACTAACTGTTTCCGTTCTTTGTTTTGCTTTCAGGTGAGTGATCCCCCCTCTGTCGTCACAACGCTGGTAAGCAAACGGACAAGAGCAAAAACTTTCCACAGCTGGTATTCGAACCCGCGCTGGAGCCGCCTAAATATCGCCCTGGAATGGATTTTTCGCCGTCGCCCGCGACTGTGGCCTCTCTGTGTGCCCTTATCCCCCCCCCCTCCGAGTATCCCCTTTCCCCCCGGACTTTGCCGCCACCCGATCGCGCTGGGTTCGGCCCTTCGGTCCGCGCGACGTGTCCAGCTGGTCAGCTAAGCGCCCGCTCCGAGGAACGCCGCGGCTCAGGGCAGCTTCCGGCCGGACGTGCGCGGAGAGAGAGAGAGAGAGAGAGAGAGAGAGAGAGAGAGAGAGAGAGAGAGAGAGAGAGAGAGACCCGAGGGATTACAGCGTGCTTCCAGCGCCTTCTTCCTCCTCGCAGCATTCCACCGCCCTCCTGAAGGCACCGCGACGGTCCTAATGACACGGAGGGCGCAGCAACGCGAGGTGGGGGGGGAGGTGTGAATAATGTACACGCGTGTCACAGCGAGGCTGGCGGGGACGGCGTCGGATTGGATGGAGTGTAGGCACACTGTGGCCACGACCGCGCCCCTGACAGCTGAGGACATGCGCGCCTGTGTGGGCGTGCCGGGCCGCACAGCGGGCCGGAGGCAGTCAAAACTCTAGACGCGTTTTGAGATCCAGAGTCGCTAAATGGGACTCGAGCCGAACGTGTGACCCCACCGATGGATTGCTCGTTCGGAGCGCAATCCATTGGTGGGGTCACACGCCCTGGCTTAAAAAGCGAATTTAGATTCAGACTTGCCGTCCATACCTTGGGTGTTAGCCCATTTGCCGTAGATTAAACCCCGCTTATGGTTTTCAGAACGTAAAGCTGCTGTTTCGCCTTGTGTGTGTGTGTGTGTGTGGACGTGTGTGTGCGTGTACGTGGACGTGTGTGTGTGTGTGAACGTGTGTGTGTGTTGTGTTGTGTGTGTGGCGAACAGGGAATATGCTTTGAAGCTCCCCTTCCCACTCCAGCCCCGCCCTGGCAGCCTCTGGCTGCCCGATGCTCCCGTACAACAGGGGGACGCGCCCCTCAGCCAACTTGTGAGATTTCTCTAATTATTTGATGAAGGGTTTCTTCTTTCAAAGCGTGCTGGGGCACAGCCACGGCCGGCGCGCGGTGGGGCCGCGGGGCCAGTGGCCAGCGCGGGTGCACCCTCCTCTCTCTCTCTCTCTCTCTCTCTCTCTCTCTCTCTCTCTCTCTCTCTCTCTCGCACGGAAGGAAGAATTCGGGCTCGACGTGAAAATTTTAATGCCGAGCGGGAATGAAATGGGTCTGGGTCCCGGCCAGACCCCGCACAGTGGGCCAGAAGACCAGCGGACGCGGCCAAAACTCTAGACGCGTTTTGAGCTCCAGAGTCGCTACATGGGACTCAAACCGAACGTGTGACCCCACCAATGGATTCCTCGTTGGGAGAGCAATCCATTGGTGGGGTCACACGTTCGGTTCGAGTCCCATTTAGCGACTCTGGAGCTCAAAACGCGTCTGGAGTTTTGGCCGCCTGCACCGGCCTTCTGCCCACCGTGCTCGGCTAGCCAGCTCCGACTCAGACGGAACGGACTCGCCTCGCCAAGACGCGAGAGCAGAGGCACAACTGCAACATATGGGCTTTGCCAAGCAAGTTTCCCACCCGAAATGGCGCATTTCCCGGTCCAGGCCCCGCCGACCTGGTGTGCCAGAGAAACCGCGTTTTCACCCTCGGTAGGCGCTGACCCAACCTTCAAAAAACTACGAGAATAAAGGACACACCAATTTTGTACGAGGCATCTTAATTTATTTTTGAGCAAATAATTTTTTGTGCGGAAAGAAATGCACTTATTTTTTTTATTTTTGTGCAGAATCCCTTAAAAATTCGGACAAAAATTTCGTCAGCACTAAAAAAACTGCGACGTTTTGGACAAGATTTGTTCAAAAACATTAAGGGCATAAGACTGCAAGCTTCTGACGGTTTCGTCGAGGGTTTTTTGCGCAAAGCCGAGTCTGATCCGGGCTTGCCCGGCGGCCCTGGGGGCGGCCCTTCTGAAGGCATCCGCTGGTACCCGCTGCAGCGCGCTGCCGAGGTACCTGACGGGCCCTCCCTCCAGGTGGCTCCCCTCCTGTTGCACGGCGAGGCACGGCCAGCGGGGGAAGCTTTAAGCGGCCATAATTCATCGAGGTACCGCTGCAGATAAGACTCCCAATGCATCAAGGCCCTGCTTGCCATCCCCCTCCTTTTCCAGCTTCGCGATGTATTCCGTTTGTGCGACCCCCAACGGCGGGCCGGAAGACCGACGCAGGCGGCCGAAACTCTAGACGCGTTTTGAGCTCGAGTCGCTTAGCAGGACTCGAACCGAAAGTGTGACCCCACCAATGGATTACTCTCCGAACGAGGAAGCCATTGGTGGGGTCACACGTTCGCTTCGAGTCCCATTTAGCGACTCTGGAGCTCAGAACGCGTTCGGGATTTTGACCGCATCCACCGGTCTTCTGCCCGGAGATACACGGGAAAAGGTTTCCCCCGAGCTGCCTCTCGCCTCCACCCCCTCCGTCTCGGCATAGTTTCCGCTCATAGTCCCTCTGCCTCGCTCATTGCTTAAGTAAATACCCTTGTGCACAAGTTTGAGTTGCTCTGGATACCCCCTCCCCGTTCCCTAAAGCACAGTGGGCCAGAAGACCGTTGGAGGCGGTCAAAATCCCTGATGGGTTTTCAGTTTCAGAGTCGCTAAAGACTCGAAGTGAACGTGTGACCCCACCAATGGATTGCCCCCCGAACGAGGAATCTATCGGTGGGGTCACACGTTCAGTTCGAGTCCTGCTTGGCGACTCTGCAGCTCAAAACGCGTCTAGAGTTTCGGCCGCCTCCACCGGTCTTCTGGCACACTGTGCAGCCCCGGACGCGCCCGGAGCGCCCACGACGAACAATGGTACAATCCATTAATACCCGACAATTGGCTCGCCGAGTTTTGCAACGAAACTGTGCTGTGTTTTTACAACGCGGCGCTAAGCCGCGAAAGAGGGGGGGGGGGGGGGGCACACTGCAGGCTGATTCCGAAGGGGACGTCCCCCCGCCCGTCTGTCTCCCAGGCCACTGGAAAATCTGGGTGCAGTCTTTTTGAGGCTGCATTTCCGTTACTCGCAATTCGGAGTGGGCGTGTCGACAGTGACGTCAGCCACGTAGATGACCTCGTTGGTTGCGTGTCATTTTCAGCCCGCAGTGAGTGATGAAGGAGAATGGAGGCAGCCCGGGTGATCACAGGCAGAAACAGAGGAACACACACACACACACACACACACACACACACACACACACACACACACACACACGCACACGCACACACACACACGCCCTCTTTACACGCTTGCGCCCTCCCTCGACTTCGCCCCTTCAGCGGCCCTTCCCCGAGACCCGACCCGCCCTAAAGGTCACGACGGTGGCACGACGTCAGGCCGCCGACAGTGCTGCCAACAACGTATTTCCAAAAAAAAAAACAAAAAAACGCGACGAAAGAATTGCAGCAAACTCGCCGAATAGCAAATTTTAGAACACGAAAAGCCGAATTTCGGAAAAAAGGAGAAAAATCAATTCTTGAAAACCGCAAAAAAAAATGTTTCGGGACACCGGAGGACGTAAAGTGAAAAAAAAAAAACCTTCAAAAACAAAGAAACAAATTGCAAAAAAGAAACGCAAAAACACCAATTTTAGAAAAAAAAATGGGCATGAAAATTTGAACCACGTTCCCCACCCTCTCTCTTTTCACAGCCTTGCAGCCGTTTCTCACCTCCGCCTTTTCGGCACGCACCCTAATTCGCGCAGCCGAAGGTTCGCTGCGACGCTCTCTCCGTCTCTCTCGCACTCGTGGGTCGTTCCGCGAGGGTGCGAGAGAGACGGAGCGACGGCGGAACCGGCGCGCCGCGCTGCTGCGCCTTTCCGTGTGTCGTAAGTTTGAGTTAATTCAAGGCGCCGAACGGCCCCGCGTTGCTCCATCCAGAGAGAGAGAGAGAGAGAGAGAGAGAGAGAGAGAGAGAGAGAGAGAGAGAGAGAGAGAGAGAGAGAGACGGGTAATGTCCGCCCCTCTCAGCCAAACGCTGCAGCGGACCGTGAACCGAGCACCAGTCTTATCAGATTGCTCCAGTTACCCGTATCCGATGCAGATTCGCGAGCCAAGCGCGGCTAGCGCGGCGCGCAGGCACCGCGAACGTGGCCGTCTCGGCAGCACAGGGCGCACAGTGGGCCAGAAGACCGGGAGGTGGCCAAAACTCTGGACGCGTTTTGAGCTCCAGAGTCGCTAAACAGGACTCGAACCGAACGTGTGGCCCCATCAATAAATTGCTCCGGGAACGAGGAATCCATTGGTGGGGTCACACGTTTAATGCGAGTCCTATTTACCGACTCTGGAGCTCAAAACGCGCCTTGAGTTTTGGCCGCCTGCACCGGTCTTCTGGCCCACTGAAGGCGCGGCGGGCGCAGGGAGAGCTTTTTTCGCGCAGGAAACTTTAGTTGTTGAACTCTGGCCAGTCGATCCGTCATCCTCAGCGACTCGCCGCTCTTCTTCACGAGTGCAGGTCCAGTGTCCGACCGGCCAACGCTCTCCCTCTCTCCCTCTCTCCCTCTCTCTCTCTTCTCTCTCTCTCTCTCTCTCTCTCTCTCTCTCTCTCTCTCGCTCTCTTTCTCTCCCACCCCTACGGGGACGCCCCGTGCGTGTGAGGGAGGCGGCGTTCGAGATGACCTGCCGGGTCGTGGACTAATTCTGACTGGCAAGTGACAAAACTGTGCCATTCCCATTTGCAGTTGACGGGGTGGGGGTGGGACGGTCGAGTGGGGCAGTAGTGGCGAAAATAGTGTGTCGGTGTCATGTTCAGCCCCCGTTTTACTGCAAATCTGTCTATAAGTCCTCACTTACAAGTACATGTTTACAAGACGTGCGTGCTAGTTCCAGTCACTACTCATTTGCATTGAAAGTGTGTTCTTGACCAAGTATGCAATTACAAGTATGTTCCAAGTAGAGTCTTAGGTTTGCAACACAAGCCTCACAATCGTTGCGCTTTAGCGGCTCCCTCTAGTCCCGCTTAAGGTCGCTCTAAGCCTTGGGTCTCTCTAGGCCTCGGGATTCTCTAGGCCGAAGGCGCCCCTGTGTCTGTCCGCAACCCCAAGCAGGTCGCGGGCGGAAATATGCCGTATGCGCCATCACGCGGATTATGGCTTTCGGTTTCTACGGAGAGCAGAGAGAGAGAGAGAGAGAGAGAGAGAGAGAGAGAGAGAGAGAGAGAGAGAGGGAGGGAGAGAGAGATGCGTGCGCACGGGCGGCAGGGCGGCCGCTTTGGTTTCGCTGCCTTGTGTATGTTTATATACCTTCTTCATAAATCTGGAAGCCTATATGTGCCCCTCGCAAGGCGGTGTGGGCCGGGGCAGCGCAGCCACACGCAGGAAGGGGAAGACGCGTTCGCATATTGTTCCTTTCACTGCACGCAGCCCGGCATAGCACAGTGGGCCAGAAAACCGGTGGAGGCGGACAAACCTCTAGACGCGTTTTGAGCTCCAGAGGCGCTAAACAGGCCTCGAACCGAACGTATGACCCCACCAATGGATTGCTCTCCGAACGAGGAATCCATTGGTGGGGTCACACGGTCGGTTCGAGTCCTATTTAGCGACTCTGGAGCTCGAAACGCGTTTAGAGTTTTGGCCGCCTCCACTGGTCTTCTGGCCCACTGTGCATAGCCCTGCATGGCCCGGCACGGCCCGGCACGCAGGCCTCAGCAAACATCGCGGGGCGCCACTGCGTTTGTCTGTGTGTGTGTGAGTATGTGTGTGTGTGCGAGTGTGTGTGTGTGTGCGTGTCTGCGTGTGTCTCGTAGTGTGTGCGCCAGAAGGGCGGAAAAGCACAGACGACAGCTTCATTCACCTGGTTCAGTTTCCTTGCGACGCTAATGGATTTCTCTCGTCCGCATGACTTCACTATTGCTGCTTGTGCCATATGTGTGCCAGTGTGTGTGCGTGTTTTTTGTGAGCCCCTGGCGTGCGGCACGAGATGTTGTTGCTATGGAGGCGTAGAGACACACACACACTCACACACGCACGCGCGGGAAAGTCGTTATGTCGCTCCCAAAACTGGGTCTTTGCTGCACTGTAAAAAAAGTATTACTGAAATTTCATAATTTTAGTCTGAAGTTTTTAAACAGACTAGTGGTTTGAAAATTCAGAGTAATTATTCAGACCGTTCTGTCTGAATTCCAAATTCAGACTACTTGTCTGAAAAACATTTTCAGACTGCTACTCTGAAATATTAAATAAAAGTGCCATCTATAAATCAAAGAGAGAGAAATCAACAAGAGAACAATTTGAACCACCAACGTGTGACGGTATCTCCTTTCCACTTTACACTTGTTCGCTTCGGCCCGGGTTCGAACCGGGACTTTTTGGTTACGAGACGAGCTCGGTACCACTGCGCCACGGGCGCTGCCTGGCGGCGGGGGAAGCCGTGCCGCGTGACTCTCTTCAGAGGATACCAGCTCCATTCGGCAAGTCCAGAATGCAAGTTCGGACAACTCTTACGGTTAATCTACCGTACACAGACGAATCTGCGTGAAGCGCGGGTGTACATTACTATTTCCGATAAATTTATACAACGCCTTACGCCTAGACTTGATTAGTAGACAATCTGTCAAAATTTTCATACCAAAATTATGAAAACAGGTTTCAGGATGACAAGTCTGAAAACTTTATCAGAATTTTCAGACCTTCTGCTTAAAATTCAGACTGACCGGTGTGATCTCAAATTTCAGAGTTCCTAGTCTGAAAATTCAAAGCAACTTTCTGAATTACCGATTCAGACTGCAAAGTCTGAACAAATTGTACTGAAATTTCAGAATTTTTTTTACAGTGTGCTTATATTATTTTTCCGAAAAAATCGGATGCCGCATGCCGCGGATGTGACTTAAATTGCAAAAATAAAATGATATTTGACCACATTTTGCAATGCGGGCCTCTGCAGGCCGATCCAGCCTTTATGTTCGATCCCTTTTGTATCAGGCGTGAAAACATGGACACCCCCGCGTCCACTTCCAGCAGGTGCGATCGCATACTAACTAGGTGACCCGTAGAAAACCCGATTCCCCGATCCACCCACCCACCCACTCATACACACACACAGTCACCGGCAAACACCCCCCCCCCCCACACACACACACACACTCACACACGCGCCCCCGACTTATGCAAAGCGTGTTGTTGTCAAATATGCGGGTGGGGCATTATGCACGGCAGTCCTTTTCCCTTATTTTGGTCGTGCGCGTGCATTATCTAAGGCTCCGTTAATGATGGGGAGGGAGGGACGCTTCGACCGGAACAACCTTGTTAACACACAGTGCAGCGCCCGCAGTCCGTAAGAGCACTCTTGTTTGGTTTTTCCTTTTTTGCGGTTGGGGTTTTTAGCAGTGCACAGTGGGCGCGGCGTGCGGTCAAAACTCATGGACGTGTTTTGAGATCCAGAGTCGCTAAATAGGCCTCGAACCAAACGTGTGTGACCCCACCAATGGATTCCTCGTTCGGTGAGCAATCCATTGGTGGGGTCACACGTTCTGTTCGAGTCCCATTTAGCGACGCTGGAGCTCAAAACGCTTCCGGGATTTTGTCCGCCTCCACCGGCAGTGTGCGTCCCTGCTGGGAGGCTACCTCCGCGCGCGGCGGATCCGTTACTCTATTTTCGAAACTTTTCTCCGACCGCTTTTAAACGAGTACACTCCGCGGCGAGCAAGGGAGAAGGGAAGCAAGAAAAAAAATGACAAAGGGATAAACCATCAGCTAGCGCCCAGGAAAGAGGCGGGAAAAGAAACTAGACTGAAACATTTTGAATATTTAGCGCGGCGGCACCACACCCCCGGCCGGGCTGCCGTTTTAAGGAATAAAAGTTAAGAGTAAGAGACTCCGGGGAGTATTCGAACCCGGACCAGCCGACTCGCCGCCTCGCAGAGTTACCAACATAAGTAGGGAAAAAATACCACGATGCATCAGTGTGAAAAGGGGTGGCAACCTCAACCTGCCTATGAGGCAATTTTTCGATAGCGAAGCCACGGTAAGCGAACTTTGTGCTCGCTTGTCAGTGTACTCTCTGTCCCCGAAATCGATTTGGGTGCCTCGCTGCGAGGCTGTCGAATGCGTTCAAGTGCTTCTGGGGCCATGCCCTCGCGGCTAGGGCCTTGCCTCAATCTGTTCATCCCCCTTCCACTTCCCGTGTCACACACTTCTTTTCCGCTTCAGTTCCGGTCCTGCCGCCTTGCGGGCGCAAGGGAAAAGAAATCAAACAAATTCATGCGAAAAAAAAAAAGCATTTAGGAAAATAAATTTCAAGAAAATCACTCCATTAAGTTTTTAAAATTAAGTCTTTTGAAAATTTTAAACAACTCATCGGCTTCAAAGATTTGCCTCTGCCTCAACTTGAAAATCTCGCAGGATCCTTGGTTTCTTCAAAAAGGTACCGAAATTGTGATGGTCAAACCAAATTGAACGGTTTGAAATCGTTTGTTGTTTTTATTTTATGTAAACGTGTTGTACCTAAACTGCTTCCGAGAAAATCGATGATCGTTCCATTTGTCGCGAAGTCGTAAAGGGTGAAATTTCACTCTGACCGTCGACCTCTCCCCCAGCCACCCCCGTGACGCGACCGACGCGCTGCCCCCATACACGTTTCCGTGTGTTCCGTTTATTGCCTCCATAACTGTCGGATGAACTGAGGGCTGTAGTACAGCCCACGCAGCGAGCCTAGCAGCCGGCCAGACCGAGCAGCCAGCCAGCGGCAATTAGGCCCTTTCCAAATATCGAAATCATTTGCCGTGTTTGTGCGTCGTAAAAATGGCGGTAATGGAACTGTGCGGCCGGCCGGACAAAAAGAAGCGCATTTTTGTGGACAAAAAGAAGCTCATTTTTTCAAAAATTGCAAAGGGGAAAAATGGCTGTAAAACGTTCCTGCGCTCTAAAAAATAATTGTGAGAAAATTGTTTTGAATTTTGCACAGAGAGTAAAAGAAATTCTTAAGTTTTTGGAGAAGTGTACTTGATCACCCAAATTTGGGTTAACTTTATGTTATGGCTCAAATTTGGAAAGCTTCATTTTATCAGCCAAATTTTGGCATCAAAAAATTCCTTATAAAGGTTACCTCACCTAGGTCACCATCATTGAATAGAAAAAATGACTGTGCTGAGTCCCGATTGGAGGAGAGCAGCTCGGAACGACGCGTCCCCGGCTGTAGTTACGGCCCACCGCCCCGAGGCATCATGGCTGCCGCCAAATCCTTCCGCATAGTGCCTGGCGTGAATATGAAATGGCCCTCGCCTCATCAGGTTGCTGCAACTTTTTTTTTTTTAGCTTTCTCTGCTTCTTTTTATTTCTGCCTTTCTTGGCGAGTTTTCCTGCTTTCGTTTTTTATTCACTTTCACCCCTCATCTCCTGCAGAGTCTATCACCCCCCGAACGCGCACAGGACGCGGACGTGTCAAGGACGAGTCAAGGACGTGTCCAGGACCTGTCAAGGACGTGTCCAGGACGTGTCAAGAACGTGTCAAGGGCATAATTCAAGGACGTGTCAGGATGTGCCGAGGGCGTGTCAAGGGACGTGTCAAGGACGAGTCAAGGACGAGTCAAGGACGAGTCAAGGACGCGTCAAGGACGAGTCAAGGACGTGCCAAGGACGAGTCAAGGACGAGTCAAGGACGCAGCGCTGACAGTGCGGTTTACGTGTCTCCTCTCAAAGCGGACGTGAACTACTTCAAGCTCCGTTTTGATTTTTGACACTCCTACATACCGAACTTCGGACGTCGCTTTTAAAATTTTAATTCGCTTGCATCGTTGCTACCAGCCCCCGGCGATTGTCAGCACACTCTGCTGCTGTCCCCGAGAGGTTCCGCGCCACAACAGAAGGTGACTTAATCCCCGTTTAATAATTCCTCGCCTCAGCTCTGCCGCGGTGCCGTGGCTTTGCCCGTAACCGGATTATGGTGTAGGTGCGGAAATGTGCACCGGCCGGCCAGCCCGGCCAGCCCGGCCAGCCAGGATTAGACCCCGGGCCAACTCAGCCGGATTCTATCAGAGTTTGCCGTTCGGATTCGCCCTGCACAGTATACTGCAGACTGAGAGTCGTTCTCGTCGCTCCGTCCCTCTCGTACTCACGGGGCGTCCGGTATAGGTGCGAGAGACACAGAGCGACGAAAACGACTCTCGGAATCAGTCTGCAGGGCTGCAGCGAGGAGGTCAGGGATGGGGGTCCCTTCCTATTGGCGGGGCCCATTAGGTCGCGCCTCGCGTCCACCAACAGGGCTTCGGTCTTGTTTCAGTTCCGAGTCTCGTCGCAACCAATGTTTGTTAAGGATTTATTAACTACTCAAATTTGGGTAAGGAACGTTTATTCGCCATGAACAAAGTCACCTTCCTACATTAATGTAGCCAATACTAAAGCACTCCGCACTCAAAATTTTGGTCCTTTCACTCGTTTATTGTCAGTGAGGGCACTCTGAGGCTTTTAAAACTGCAGTGGCCTCGTGGTGGCGTTGACGCCGTGTTGACGGGGTCGTTGTGGTGGGCCGCGCGTGTGGCCGCGTGTGGCGGGGGTCAGCGTCCGCCACAGTGGGCCAGAAGACCGGTGGAGGCGGCCGAAACTCTAGACGCATTTTGAGCTCCAGAGTCGCTAAATGGGACTCGAACCGAACGTGTGACCCCACCAATGGATTGCTCTCCGAACGAGTTTGGGCCGCCTCCACCGGTCTTCTGGCCCACTGTGCACGCGGTGCGGGCCGCGGCCGAGGGAAGGGTAGTGCCTCCACAGGTGTGCGACGTCCGCGCACTTGGCCGGCCACTGGTCGTCGCTGTCCACTTGCAGAGCTAATTCAAAAGTATGGACCCCGCGAGCACCCCCCCCCCCCACACTTTTACACACTCCACACTGTACCACGGCTCGCTGCGCACCAGCACGGTAAATCACTTTTTTCCCACTTTTTCGTCTTTATTTCGCGGAGCGGGACACAGGCAAGAGCGGTGGTCCTCTCCAAACATGAGAGCAAGTGCAGTTAAAACGTATGTTTGTGTTGCATTTTTTTCTGAAAATTGAGCAGTGTCTGAAGTTGTTTTGCGCGACTGTACGCGGCGAGGTGCGAGGAGGCAGTGTAGGAGGGCGGGTCAGGCTTGTCGGGCTGCTGATTGCGAATTCGCCGGGAAGGGCGGACCTGTCCACGTCGACTCTCCGGGGCGGGAGAGACCTGGGAGGGGGAGGGGGAGAGGGTCGCCCTCGCACACGGCAGGAGCTGAAGATTCAAAGAAACAAGACGTTGGAGACCTTCGCGTCCCGAAGCGACTGAATTATGTATCCGCGGCGAATATTGTTTGCTTCTTGTCGCCTGCCTTGCCGTCTGCCTGGCTGCCTGCCTGGCTGCCTGCCTGCCTGCCTGCCTGCCTACCTGCCTGCCGCGGCGCGTGGCTTCTGCAGGGGGATTATGGGGAAAGGTTGAGGGTTGGGCGGGGGCGGTGGACACTGGCCTGCCTCGGTCAGCAGACGGTCGAGAGGAGGCTCGAGAAGGCAGTCGGTTTTGGAGGTTGGGCCCGTTTTGGCTCGGCCAGGGGGGTTGAGGGTTGGTTGAGGGTTAAGGCCACGCGAGCCAGGTGGGGGGGGGCCTCACCCACGCTTTCCTTGTAGTCACCGCGACCCAAATAGGCCCTTGTCTGCCTGATTCATGGGCCACGCGCTTCTGGCACGCGTGCAGTAAAACCAGTGAAACCGGAACACCGGTGAAACCCGACCTCGCGCCTCAGGTGGCCTCCCTCAAAGCGAGGACTGCACAGTGGCATCGACGCCACTGTACAGGGCAAATTTCCTCGTGGCGCTAACAACCTCTCGAACACGAGTAAGCGGCGCCCCGCAGGGCTGGAGGGAGCGTACAGTGGGCCAGAAGCAGGGTTGTTAACGTTAATTTCAAATTTAACGCGTTAACGTTAATGCGTTAGTCCGGGTGCATTAACTTAACGCGTTAACGTTAACTCGAATTTGAGAATTTAACGCGTTAACGTTAAATTAACGCAAGTAACGCCGTTATCGTTAAAAAAAATTTAAAACCCAACCAGAGAGGGTTCAGATAATGCCACCAAAACGTTATAACAAACGTTCATCACCCATAAAAGAATTAAAGAAACCATAACACAAATATTAAACTAGGTAAAACAGCTTTTGCTGTCTCTAGCACATACATTTTTTCGGATATTTACCTGGGCCGATCGTGCATTAATCCCTACGTTAATGCATTAACGGCGTTACGCGTTAAGCGAGTCCATTAACTTAACGCGTTAACGTTAATGGCCCAGACATATTTTAACGAGTTAACGTTAACGTTAATTAACGATTAACGCCGTTACCGTAACGCCGTTAATCGTTAAATTAACGTCAACAACCCTGGCCAGAAGACCGGTGGAAGCGGACAAAACTCGAGACGCGTTTTGAGCTCCAGAGTCGCTAAATGGGACTCGAACCGATCGTATGACCCCACCAATGGATTGCTCTCCGAACGAGGAATCCATTGGTGGGGTCACACGTTCGGTTCGAGTTCTCTTCAGCGACCCTGGAGCTCAAAACACGTCGGGATTTTTGTCCGCTGGCGCCGGTCATCTGGCCCACTGAGGAGCGAGGCTATAGCGAGAAGCCAGCGAGAGCAAGCGCCTAGAGTGTAACACAGCTCACCCAGCACCTGGCTGCCTCCGTCTCCACGCGCCTAGCCTCGGGCAGGGCGGCCAGGGAAGCACGAGAAATCATCGTTTCCGACGACTCCAAATTAGCGAGGCTCGAATTCTCCCTGACCCGGAGCACGCGCTGTCCCGGACCCATTTGTGTTTCGTCTTTTGTTTCTTGCTTCTTTGTTGGCGAGACTGCCGGCCCCGCCCCGCCCCGCCCCGCCCCGGACCCGCGTGGTTTGCCTGCCTTCCGGGGGCAGGCCCGGCCCGACCCGGGCCACCAACTCCATTACAGACCTGTTATGAGAGAGGGTTTTGTTTAGCTCTCTTCCTGGAGTACCGGAAAAATTAGGAAAGAAATGAGGTCGCCGTGTTACGTTACGTTCGACGGTGGAGCGGCGAGCTCCTCCACTAGAAAACGTTTCTCTCTTTCCCTCTCCCCCTTACCTACGTCTTTCTCTCATTCTCGTGAAATGGCCGTCGCGCACACTAACCGATTTGTAGTGGAACAATAAAACTGAGGGCGGCCAGTTCCCCCTCACCCTTCCCTCCCCTTCCGTGCCAGCCCATTGCCGCCAAATGAAAAATGTATGGCTGCAAGATCTAACAGCTCACAGACACGTACGCAAACACACACACACACACATGCACACACACATGCACACACACACATGCACATGCACACATGGAATGCTGCATTTATTCGATTGAGGGGTGCCTTCGGCGGACGGGTTATTGAATGACGGAGACACGGCAACGTGGCGACGTCTACCCCCCCCCCCCTCCTCTCTCTCTCTCTTTCTCTCTCTCGACGTCCGCCGGGTGCGAGAGAGACAGAGCGACAGAGCGACCTTTCGGATTAAGGCCGCGGGATGGGATGTGGGTGGGTTTCTCGGGGGGTGTTTCCAACGGCGTGCGCCGTGGTGCGGGATGCCTCCTTGCCCCCCCCCCCCCCCCCCCCGCCCCGCTTCGAGGTGGACGCAGCACCAGGAAGCTGGCGACGAAGGTGGCGCGAAAACACAAAGAGGTCTCCGTCGGTGCTGGCGGTGCTGGAGGTGGCAAAAAGGGAAAGTGAGAGCGAGAGAGAGAGAGAGAGAGAGAGGCGGTAGAGGAGGGCGGGAATGTTTTCAAAGGGAAATTGTGTGTCACTGCGGCGCGGCGGCGTGCCGGCGTCCTCGAGAAGCAGGGGCAGCAGCAGACTGACTCCGAGAGTCGTTTCCCTCGCTCTGTCTCTCTCTCCCGCTCATACGCGGCGCGTCACGAGTGCGAGAGAGACAGAGCGGCGGAAACGACTCTCGGACTGCAGGAGGGCCTCGGCGAGGGCGGCGGCGAACAGGACGGCGGGGCCGCGCCCGCCAGTTTGGAGTGGAGGCGAGTTTCGAGGGGGACTTTGATGCTTATTGCCGGGGGGACAAACTTCACCGTGCGGTCATACCTTTTATGGAACGGACAGACAGACCGACAGACAGACAGACAGACAGACAGACAGACAGACAGACAGACAGACAGACAGACAGACAGACAGACAGACAGACCGACAGACAGACAGACAGACAGACAGACAGACAGACAGACAGACGCGGATGGAGGCGGCGTGTCGCTAGATGGAGCCTGCCTCACCGCAAGCCGGCCACGGAACCCCCGCAGCCCCGCCCACGCCCTCGACAAGTTCACCGCCAAACGCCGTCGTCGCCAACCCCCTCCCCCCTCCCCCTCGCCTTCCTTCCTATCCCCCGCATTACTTGTTCATGCCACTTCATATCGGCATTCTCCTGGCCGTGCCGCGCCGTGCCGTGCCTCTCCCCGGGGGGCAATATGTCGCCGAAACATTGCTCGGAGGGCTAGTTACGCCCACCCTCTGGCTGCCAGCCCGCCTGGCGCCCTGGCTGCTGGCTGCCAGCCCCGGCGGGGCGGCCGCCTGGCACGGCCCGGCACGGCCTGGCATGCGCAAACTGTTTGGCGCGCGAAAACGGAAGCAGTGCGATGCCACAGTGGGCCAGAAGACCGGTGGAGGCGGTCGAAACCCCGGACGCGTTTGGAGCTCCAGAGTCGCTAAACAGGACTCGAACCGAACGTGTGACCCCACCAATGGATTCCTCGTTCGGAGAGCAATCCATTGGTGGGGTCACACGTTCAGGTCGAGTCCCATTTAGCGACTATGGAGCTCAAAACGCGTCTAGAGTTTTGTCCGCCTCCACCGGTCTTCTGGCCCACTGTGCGTGGCGCGATGCGGGCGGGGCTGCGCGGGGCGACTGTGTGTGTTGTTGGCCGCCGAACTGTTGTCCTGTCCGGCATTTCTGTTGCTCAATTTGGCACATTTACATGAAGGCGCCAGCGCCGCGTTGACAGACAGGGGCAGCGCGCAGTGGCGGTGTTGGCGTTGGTACAGTACTGCCAACTGCCAACATAGTGGCCGCAAATTCGAACGATACATTAGTGCTGCGAACGGCTGGTTTTTCTGGCAGGCGAAATTGGATATGTTTTCTGCTGTCTAGGCATTTATTTCTCCTAAAACGCAGAATTTCGTCAGGAATTTCGTCCCGCTGTGGTGGCAACTCTGACGCGCATGGGGCACTGTGAGTGCTCCACGACGTCCCTAGGAAAGCAGTGCCAAAAACACCCAGACCACGAAACCCGGCACCCGCTCTCGCTCTCACGGAGCGTGCCGCCGGGGTGCGAGAGAGACAGACGAGGCCAATCAGTGTGCCACTCGCGTCAGCAGGCAGTGAATCAGGAACACGTCGGCATGAGTACCGACTGGAGCCACTCGCGAAACACTGCGCCCCGACGCGCAGCAGCGCAGCGCTTGAAGCGTCGAGTCAGGACCCAACAGCCAGCCAGGCAGCCAGGCAGCCACCCGTGACATGTTTCAATCCACTGAGCCACCACGCCGTGGCTGCGGCCTGCCTTGGCGGAACGTACGAAGCGCGCGTAGCGGCGGGGCGGGGCGGGGCGGGGCGGGGCGGGGCGGGGCGGGGCGGGGCGGGGGGGGGGCGGGCGGGGGGGGGCGAGGGGAGGAAGGCGTTTGGGGGGAGGGGGGGCGCGGTGGGGCGTGGCAGGGTCGTATTTTATTTCGGACCCTCCCCCTCCCCCTCGCCCGGAGCCAGCAATGCCTGACTGCGACCAAGGCGGACCGAGGCGACTACCGGCCGCACACCCTTCCAGGCCCTGCAAGCATGATTTGCTGGCCGTCCCTTCCCCGGCACCGCAGTCTCCGTCTCTCTCGCACTCGCAGGCCGGGCGGGGGGCTCGGGGGTCGCCGTGCGGGTGCGAGAGAGACGGACAACCCGGCCGTTGGCGCCCTCAAGTACGGCACGGCGGGCACCCTCGGACAACGGTCCAGCACACTGAATCCGAGAGTCGCTTTCGTCGCTCTGTCTCTCTCGCACCTAGAGGGGACGCCCCATGAGTGCGAGAGAGGCAGAGCGACGACTCTCGGAATCAGTCTGCAGGGCCGCTCTTTTCTCTCCGGTTTGCGGTAGGTTAGCGTTGGGCCATTGAGAGAGAGAGAGAGAGAGAGAGAGAGAGAGAGAGAGAGAGAGAGAGAGAGAGAGAGCCGTGGTGTGCTAATCTCGCCAGATAAATCTCCGGCGGCCGAGGCGGTGTGAGCTATGAGTTTCGGCCACCGCCACCACACCAGCATGCCGCAGCAGCGCGGCCGGCCGGCGACAGACGCGATGACGAATTCACCCGGAAATCAGGAGTCGGACGGAGAGAGCGAAAGGAGCAGGCGGTACACTGGGAGCGTGGGGCTTGGGGCGGATGGCCGGTGCCGCGCTGCCTCGCCGCTTGGACGCAGATGTCCCTTAGATCCCCCCAGAGATCAGCGCGGGGAGGAGGGGGGGGGGAGGGGCGTCGGCCTGGAGGAGGACTTGCTTCGAGGGGTTTGGCGGGGAGGGCGGCCCCGGAGGAAAACAACCCTCCAATATCGAAAGAACACGCGTCGCGGCCCGAATCCGGCGCCAGGCCCACCGCGCGGCTGCAGTCGGGTTCCCAGAGTCGTCGCTCTGTCTCTCTCGCACTCATGGGGCGTCCCGCGTAGGTGCGAGAGAGACAGAGCGGCGACTCTCGGAGTCGGTCTGGTGGCTGTCGGGGTGAGGCGCAGATGCCCCTGGAGGGCCTGAAGGCCGCCAGGTCGCCGACGCCCCGTCGACGTCGTTTGAATGTTTGTTGCTTCGGCGGGCAGGGTGGCGCAGACACAGCACACTGGTTCAGGGAGTCGTTTTCGTCGCTCTGTCTCTCTAGCACTCATGGGGCGTCCCCCGTAGGAGTGAGAGAGGCAGAGCAGGTTTTCAGCCCCTCGCATGAAACATACAATGGCTTCCTTGTCCCTAGGCCAGTGCTTTGCTCCCTGCTGTTATCAGTTTCCATTGGTTGCTGACGATGACAGCGTAACTCGGCCTGAGCAGGCTCTGCGTCGCTGTGCGACCCCCGCTGGCCACCAAGACGGCCTCCTCGTCGTCCCGCAGGCTGGCTGCTGCAGGCAACAGGTTATTTGGCGGTGACCCCCCGCGGGGCCGCCCTGGCCGCCCCTGCCGCCCTGCACCCCGCCGCGGCAGTGCGGTCCGGCCGCCGGGGCCCCCGCCACCCCGCCATGCAGCCAATGGAGCCCCGCGGCCGCGGCCAAAGTCCGGTCGTAAACTCTGCGGGGAATCCAGCCCCCCTCGGATCCAGCAGCCACAGTGGGCCAGAAGGCCGGCGGAGGCGGCCGAAACTCCAGACGCTCCAGACGCGTTTTGAGCTCCAGAGTCGCTGAATGGGACTGGAACCGAACGTGCGACCCCTCCAATGGATGGCTCTCCGAACGAGGAATCCATTGGTGGGGTCACTCGTTCGGTTAAGTCCTGTTTAGCGACTCTAGAGCACAAAACGCGTCCGGAGTTTTGGCAGCCCCCGCCGGTCTTCTGGCCCACTGTGCGGCGGCCTGGGGGCTACGACATGGGATTTGGCTAGCCGCGAACGCCAACGACAGCGAAGTGGTGCCACAGCACTGGCGGAAAAGAAAAATATCTTTGAATTTGCCGAAGCTTTGTCGCAAATCAACATTAAAACGTTTTACCTGGCCAGACGGAGCGCCTGCAGCCCTTAGTGTTAATGGTAATGCAGCGTAGGCCAGCCCGCCGAACACGGAGAACTGCGTGTTTGCCTATCGTCGCTTCGCAGGCGGCAAACGAGGCAGCGCCCCGAGAGAGAGAGAGAGAGAGAGAGAGAGAGAGAGAGAGAGAGAGAGAGAGAGAGAGAGAGAGAGAGAGAGAGAGAGAGAGAGCGAAGCAGACGACGGCCAGACGGTCCGGAATGCCTCCCCGCTTGGCCCCGCTTTCCAATACATTGTGTGCGTGTGTTTGTCTCATCCACCTCATAAATTCCAACAACGGGGAAGCGGCCAGGGCGTTGCGCCACGCCGCGTTGCGGTGCCCAACCTGCCCAATGGAAAAAGACAAGAGGGCGGTTTCGACCCTCACGACAGCGCGCTTAAGGCTCAGCTTCGGCTCGGCTCGGCTCGGCTCGGCTCGGCTCGGCTCGGGTCTCGGAGTTGCTGAGGGCGCAGGTCGACGGGCAACTCGGCAGTTTGGGCCGATGGGTCGGGCGTTGGTTGGTCATAACGCGGCATGGCGGGACCCCCGGGGCGGCCGCACTCACTCACGCACACACACACACACACACACACACACACACACACACACACACACACACACACACACACACACACACACACACACACACACACACAAATACACACACGGAGTCGGCTCGGGTGTTCTTGCGGCGCCAAAATTAAATTTCTTCCCTTTCCGTCGAAACTGCCTTGCCCGAGGGCGCGGCCCGCGGTGGGAGAGAAATGTCCCGCACGAGGCGGGAAAATTCCCTTCCTCGAGGCGGTGGTGAGGGAAATTCAGCGCAGCGCGCAAGGCAGACGATCTCTTGTGGTCCAGCCGTTAATCGCAATCGCCTGCCGGGTAGGCCGGCCCGGCGCGCGGCCGTGCGGTGTGCGGGTCTGGGACTGCCTACCCGCACGGCGCTACGGGCGAGGCAGAGGCAGAGCGACGAGAACGACTCTCGGAATCAGTCTTCAGTTACAGTGCCTCGTCGTCGTGGGGACCAGGCGAGAATATCTCGACGCATTGACCGAAAAAGCCGAAAGCGAGACCCGGCACCGCAACAGGCAATCTTGTAGCGGGCACGGCCTGTATGGCGGCGGGGCGGAGCGGGGCGGGGCGGGGCGGGGTAGCACGCCCGTGGCCACCCGTGGCGCTCGTGCCAGGCACTTTGCCGTAGCTCGGTTTCACGGGGGAGTAAGGGAGGGGGGAGGTCTTTGTGGGACCGGAGCTGCAAGTGTCACCAGTGTAGCGCGCAGTGTAGTGCCAGCCACAAAGTCCTCTCATTTCCCCGCGGCGGGGTGTCCCGAGTATCCCGGGTTCGAGTCCCACCGCCGGATCTACTTTATTCCCCCGATTTGTGTGGATTTTGATGTGGGTGACTGTTGGTCGAAGTTCGAGTCCCGCCCGGTCCCTGCGCAGCGTTTTGGCGTTAGAAGTAGTTCAGGGCGGGCGCTGCACCGTGGGCCAGAAGACCGGTGGAGGCAGCCAAAACTCTAGACGCGTTTTCAGCTCCAGTGTCGCTAAATGGGACTCGAACCGAACGTGTGACCCCACCAATGGATTGCTCTCCGAACGAGGAATCCATTGGATTGGTGGGGTCACACGTTCGGTTCGCGTCCTGCTTAGCGACTCTGGAGCTCAAAACACGTCTAGAGTGTTGGCCGTCTTCTGGCCCACTGCGCGCTGCCCGGGCACTGGCCCTCGCCAGCCCTCCCGGCGTCCCAGGGCACCGCCCGCCAAGCCATCCGGCCTTGCCCAAGGTCTTGAGGCAGCCCTGAATTCAAATCAACCGGACAGCGCCGCCCCGCCCCGCCCCGCCGCCCTGCCCCGCCCGCCCGCCCCGCCCCGCCCCGCCCCGCCCCGCCCCGCCCCGCCCCGCCCGGGCCGGAGGCTGGCCCAAAATCTCGACAAAGGCGGTGCTGGCCCGGATTTTCCGATGGCCGGGGCTGGGCCACGCTGGGGGTGGATTTGGACTAAAATGGCGATGCCTGCAGGAAGGTGCAGATAGAGGGGAGAAAGGGGTAGGCTTAGATAGAATAACGCGATAAGGCCTGACTTTCGGAACAAAGTTATTGTCTGTGGTGCCTCGTTATTTACCGAGATGCTGTAATTGTCAGAACTCTATCTATCTATCTATCCGCCGCCCGCAGAAATCGCGAAAGTGGCCATCGCAAAGAAAACCCGTCTTTTACCTCTTTTTGTGTGACTAGTTTATGGGATGGTTTTGTGTTCGTGCAGTGTGTCCACTCGGTGACCGTGCCCACTGGAGCCAGTTGCGCATTGCAAATCATACGCTGACTTTAAATAAAATAAAATTTTAAAAATTAAAACCGCTCGTTTTTTTTGTTTTTGTTGCGCGGAAGTGTGCTTCATCACAAACGAGTTTTGTCACCGAGTTGTTCATTACTCGAACAGGAAATAATGTTTGGCACGGTATTAGCCGGGGAACGAGAGAACCAGGTGCCATGTTGTCACTGCGACCAAATTAATTTGAAATGAAATGGGTTCTCTGCTTCTGCTTTGCCGGTGGTCACGCCTGTCGCACTGGTGCCAACGTGACGACGCACAGTGGGCCAGAAGACCGGTGGAGGCGGCCAAAACTCTAGACGCGTTTTGAGCTCCAGAGTCGCGAAATGGGACTCGAACCGAACGTGTGACCCCACCAATGGATTCCTCGTTCGGAGAGCTATCCATTGGTGGGGTCACACGTTCGGTTCGAGTCCCATTTAGCGACTCTGGAGCTCAAAACGCGTCTAGAGTTTCGGCCGCCCCCACCGGTCTTCTGGCCCACTGTGCGGCGACGCAGTGTCCCCCTCTGTCGGCCAGGCCGGCCGCTCAGGCCTCGGCTCACGTAAGACTGGTCTTGTTAATATTATTTCACGGCACGGGAAATTCCACGGGCGCCTCTGTGGCGTTGCGCAGACTCGCACAGCCTGGCACGGCCTGGCACACTGGCAAGGCGCTAAAGCGGCGTCCAGCTCCAAATTGGATAGCTGCGGTCGGGGAGCTTGGAGAGGCTCTCTTTTTCGTCTCTCTAGTCCGTCTTTCTCACTGCGCTCTTTCTCCCCCTCCCCCCTTTCTCTCTCTCTCTCTCTCTCTCTCTCTCTCTCTCTCTCTCTCTCTCTCTCTCTCTCTCTCTCTCTCTCAGCACAGTATTTCATCCACATGCATCTTTACATCTTCAGTTTTTGTTTGTATTAGAAACCATTCCCTTTCGAAACTGCGCAACCTCCGTTTTCCTTCTAGGGCCGCAGAGAACGTTCTTTGTACGGAGTTTATCCGGAGCTTATCTGTGTATGAGAAAGTGGTATGCGGGCGAAGGGGGGACAACGGGGTTTGCGGGGATGAGCAAGGTGGGTGGCTGGAGCGGAAGACGGTTGGGCCTTGCACAGTGGGCCAGAAGACCGGTGGAGGCGGTCAAAACCAGACGCGTTTTGAGCTGAATGGGACTCGAACCGAACGTGTGACCCCACCCATGGATTGCTCTCCGAACGAGGAATCCATGGGTGGGGTCACAAGTTCGATTCGAGTCCGATTTAGTGACGCTGGAGGTCAAAACGCGTCCGGGATTTTGACCGCCTCCACCGGTCCTCTGGCTAATCCACTGTGCGGTGGGAGTTGAACCCGCGCCCCGCTGTACGACGGCGGTTCTAGCCCTGAGAAAAGTCGGGCGAAGCGGCGGCGTTGCCGCCGTTACGAGAACGAAAGGGAATAAAAATTGGGGCCAAAAGGGTACCGGCTTTCTCGTCGGCAGCGGGCTGTGCGAGCGAGAAAGAGCGAAGAAATCCTGCGAGTGCGAGAGAGACAGAGCGAAGAAGCGCTGCGAGTGCGAGAGAGACAGAGCGACGCTGTTCGGTCGGAATGAGCGAGCAGGGTGGCAGGAAGCAGGGTACCTGGGCCAGGTGTGGGCGTGGCGGGGCGACTGCCGATGCGGGTACCCTCGCGGCAACCTGGCGTGCCACGCAGTGTGGCACACTGCGAGTAATTGGAAATGTGTCCCAAGTTTTCGGCAAGTTTCCTCTCACGTCCCGCACCGGCGGACTGATTCCGAGAGTCGTTTTCGTCGCTCTGTCTCTCTCGCACTCGCAGGGCGTGCCCTTCGGGTGCGAGAGAGACAGAGCGAGACTCTCGGAATCAGCCTGCTGGGAGCCGCGCGATGTTTGGATATTTAATTGGGTGCAGTGAACCTCGCGCGCCACTTGCCGTGCCAGTGCAGCCAATCAGGCGGTACCTGCAGTGCAGAAATCGAAATCACGTCAAAAACGATGTAAAAGAAGGTGAAACATTGAGGAGAAAAATAAGCTTGAAGCGTGTTTTTTCAATTATGAAGTACGAATGAATTGAAATCAAATTTGGTACCCCTGCCGCCATTTTTTAAATATTTAATTAGTTAATTTATTTTTACTGCTTCTTTGTTTTGGTTTTCTGCGCGTTGGAGGTACCAACACCACGGCAATGCGCGCAGCCACGTGGAATGGCGATGGTACCTCTTTTCTTGCTGTCGGGTTGGCAGTGGTTACACCCCAAGCTTCCGCGACTGCACTGTACTAGAACAGCCAACAAGGGGCGCTACTGTTGCAGCCGAAAGCGGCGATACACCGCAGTGGAAGCGCCTCGGGCGCCGATCGTCGATTTCGCTTCAGTGCTGCCACACTAGTAGGCGAAAACTCCCACGATGCGCCACTGTCAAAAGGGTTGCCAGCACTAGTGGGCCAGAAGACTGGTAGGTGGTCAGAATCCCGGACGGGCGGTTTTGCGCGATCGGGAAGGCATCTCGAGGGCCGTGCCAAAGCGACCCGGACAAGTAGCAAGTCACTCGAAGTGCGTTCGGAGGGGGAGGGGGCGGGGGGAGAGGGAGGGGTGCCAATTGCCTGTCACTGCCCATCAAGGCTGGTATGCAGATTGCCTCGGCCGCTTTGACCGTCCTCAAACCTTAAAAGCTTCCGAGTTTACGCGCCAACTTGGGGGTGGAAGGGTGGAAAGCCACAGGCAGCCACGGACGGACGGACGACGGCCCACAGTGGGCCAGAAGACCGGTGGAGGCGGCCAAAACTCTAGACGCGTTTTGAGCTCCAGAGTCGCTAAAAAGGCCTCGAACCGAACATGTGACCTCACCAATGGATTGCTCGTCGGGAGAGCAATCCATTGGTGGGGTCACTCCTTCGGTTCGAGTGCCATTTAATGCCTCGGAACTCAATGCGCGTCTATAGACTTTTGGCCGCCCCCACCGGTCTTCTGGCCCACTGTGCACAGGGCGGACGGACCACGGCCCAGCAGTGAGGCTGCCCGACCGGACAGCCGCCCAGACCGAGCTGTCACCGCCGAATGCACACTGTTGGAAGGAAATCGGAGAATTCATTTCGGATTGCCGAATCGCTTCTACCCAAAAGAGAAAAGGACTGAAAAAGTACGGATGGGGATTCGTTCAGAAATTACGTAACGAGCAGAGGTTCGCGCCTGCTGCTTGTGTCTGCGTGTAGTGCTACCGCCCCAGAGAGCTCTGTACTGCCCCCCGGGTGGCGTTACATCGTAATTTCACCAGCAGGACAACACAGCCGCACTTAGCCCCAGCACGCTAACAGCGTCTTTTGGAGGCCGCCAAGCACTGGACGACTGTGAAGTTGCAAGCAAAAGTCTTATTGTGAGTATTCTGCACGTTATGGTGAAAATTTTCATGGTGGAGCAGCTGTCCTTTTGTAACTTGACTACCCTGACTGTACCTTAAAGATATTTTATCAAGTGTTTTGTCGAGAAAACCTCCACCTCCATCGTAAGACATTCAGAATAAGAATTCTTCCTTCCCAATGGACGTGCGCGTGCACACTGTATCAAGGTCCCCCCACCCCCTTCCCCTCGGCAATCCAAGAGGCGCTCCCGTCGTGCATGAATATTTGAGGTAGGCCACTACACCGTAACGGTCACGGGATTAGCGGGCTAACCTTCGCCCAATCACTCTGTCCTGCTCGCTCCACTGTCCTTCCCTCCCTCTCTCTCTCTCTCTCTCTCTCTCTCTCTCTCTCTCTCTCTCTCTCTCTCTCTCTCCTAGAATAGCCCTGTCGAGACAGGTCCCACGCCCTCCGGCCGCCTCCGCAATCTGAGGCGACATTTGCCCGGTAAAGGTGCAAATCGGTCGCATCTATTTTCTCACTCGTGCATCGAGCGCTCTGTATGGTCCGTCCACTTTCCATTTTAGCGCTCGTCTGTCTGTCCGTCTGTCTGTCTGCCTGTCTGTCTCTTCGTCTGTCTGACTGTCTGTCTGTCTGTCTGACTGTCTATCTGTCTGTCTGCCTGCCTGTCTGTCTGTCTGTCTGTCTGTCTGTCTGTCCGTCCGTCCGTCCGTCCGTCCGCCTCCGCCGGGTCCCGTAATGTGTCTTCTTCATAATGCATCGCACGGCGTCACGGCCCGCAATTCGGGCTGGGCAATGGCATCGCCCCATTCTGGCCCCCTCCCCTCTCCCTCCCCTCCCTTCCCCTCCCCTCCCCTCCCCTCCCTCTCCCCTGGATGCAACGCATGCAGGCCACTCAGCTCCACCACTCATGCAGACAACCTGCATACACCACCCTCCCCAGTTACCCTGTCACTGTAATCTACAGCCAGCTCATCGCAGTGCCCACGGCCACGGCCCACGGGCCCCCGGCAGGTTGGCGGGGCGGGGCGGGGCGGGGTGGGGCGGGGTGGGGCGGGGTGGGGCGGGGTGGGGCGGGGCGGGGCGAGGCGGGGCGGGGCGGGGTGGAGCGGTGTGCCGCAGAGTACGCGTCGCGACGAGAGACAAATGCTTGCGAAGGGTGCTGCCGTCGCGGTCCGCCCGCTCGGTCTGTCTGTCTGTCTGTCTGTCTGTCTGTCTGTCTGTCTGTCTGTCTGTCTGTCTGTCTGTCTGTCCATCCCTCTGTCCGTTCGCCCCTCTCGTTCTTTGGGTGATTATGCCCTGCGAGTAATCCCAGGCCGGTCCGTGGAGGCATTGTCCCCTGGCATTTGGCGCGGTGCGCGAAGGGCTCGCCGATTCCGAGGGTCGTTTTCGTCGCTCTGTCTCTCTCACACTCGTGGGGCGTCCCGAGTAGGTGCGAGAGAGACAGAGCGACGAAGACGACTCTCAGTCTGCAGGGGCTACGCAGGGGCTCGCGCCGAGCCGGCCGGGCATCCCTTACGTCTGGCCACGCTCTCCCTAAGGGTTGAGAGGGGGTGGCCCCAGAGTGATGAACAGGGAACAGGGCGGGGCGGGGTGAGACGGGGCCTCAGCCGCACTGGCTAAGTCCGAAACAAACGAGCTACGTGTTCGAGTTTCGAAATGCCCTGTAACACCTCCCCTACCATGCACACCGTTTTGCCACCGCGGTGGCGTCTTTCTTGTCTTCCTCCTTCTCCCTCTTCTCGTTCTGCTTCCTGTGTCCTCCTCCTATTTATTCATCTTCGTTTCTATCCTGCTCCCTTGGACTAGGCCAGAAGACCGGTGGAGGCGGCCAAAACTTGAGACGCGTTCTGAACTCCAGGGTCGCCACATGGGACTCGAACCGAACGTGTGACCCCACCGATGGATTGCTCTCCGAACGAGGAATCCTTTGGTGGGGTCGCACGTTCGGTTTGAGTCCTGTTAAGCGACTCTGGAGCTCAAAACGCGCCTAGAGTTCTGGCCGGCTGCGCCGGTCTTCTGGCCCACTGTGCCTCGGGGCTCCAGGCTTGAATGTGTCATTTGGCCGTTCGGCCGATGGCCCTTCCCTTCCAGTGTGCTGATCGGCAACTTTGGCGGGAGGGGGTGGGGGAGGAAGGGACAAGTTTCGCGGACCAACAAACTGACCGGGCTGGGATCATAATGGAGCGCTCAATAAGTACACTGGAATACTATTTGCATCCATTTGCGCGCCGAAGTTTCTGCCGCCGAAAACCGATTCATTTTTGGCGAGATAGTTGGCGGGGTCGGGTCGTTCACCTGCCCCTACGCCGCCCCTACACCGCCCCTACACTGTGAACCGCAAGGTGGGCGAACTGTTTTGCAAAGGCCCGCATGTGGTGGCGTGTCGCCCCGGCCACCCCTAGGCGGAGCAGCCACCGGGCCGGCAGAGTCGTTCTCGTCGCTCTGTCTCTCTCGCACCCATACGGGACGCCGCATGAGTGCGAGAGAGACAGAGCGACGACTCTCGGAATCAGTCGGCTGTTTCAGACATCCTCTTCATTGCTCTCCAAAGTTGGCTGGGCATGCGTCATGGTTCGGGACAGCGATCTGCTTGACCTTGGCGAAGTGGAGACAAGTGCCTGCCAGCGGGCTGAGTCCGAGCGCGATGCTCTGTCTCTCTCTCTCCCTTACGGGGCGCCCCATGAGTGCGAGAGAGACAGAGCGATGAGAGCTGTGCTCGGAATCAGCCTGCAGGCTACGACACTGCAAGGGGTGGCCGATGGGGTGCCACTTGGAGGGGTGAAAGAAGGTTTGTTGACATGGTGACAGGCAGCTGGGGCTCACAGTGGGCCAGAAGACCGGCGGAGGCGGCCGAAACTCTAGACACGTTTTGAGCTCCAGAGTCGCTAAATGGGAGCCGAACGTGTGACCCCACCAATGGATTGCTCTCCGAATGAAGAACCCATTGGTGGGGTCACACGTTCGGTTCGAGTCCCATTTATCGACTCTGGAGCTCAAAACGCGTCTGGAGTTGTGGCCGCCTCCACCGGTCTTCTTGCGAATCCACTGTGGTCTGCGCAGGACAATGCCGGTGCGGAGTCGCGGCCGCAAAGCCCCGACGCACCGCCACACTGTGAAGCCCCCAGCCGGCGGTGTTTACATGAAAGACAGAGAAGGCCGCTCCTTCCATATCGAGCTGCAGGACCCAGAAGACTGATTCCGAGCGTCGTTTTCGTCGCTCTGTCTCTCTCGCGCCCATACGGGACGCCCCATGAGTGCGAGAGAGACAGAGTGGCCAAAACGACCCTCGGACGGCCCACGGGCGAGGCCTTGGTGGGGCGTCGGCGGTGGTGGGCCCACAAACAAACACGCCCTGCAATAACATTCAGTCAATGCTGGGCCGGCACCGTGTTTCCTAACACAATCTACTTAGTGAGTTCACGGACCTACAGTGGCTCTGCTGGCCGGCTCTAGTGCATTGGCCTTTTAGCAGGGTGGTGGCATTTCATCAATATTTTCACCCGCTGGCCTTTCACCATGCTCCAGGTGCCTACCATGCCTCTCAGTGGTCGAAAGGACCCGTGGAGGTGGCCAAAATTCTCGACGCATTTCGAGCTCCATAATCGCTAAATGGGACTAGAACCGGGTGGAGTCACACATTCGCTTTGAGTCCCCATTATCGACTTTGGAGCTTTACTACACGTTATTAATTTACTTATTTTATTTTTTCAGGTGCGGACTTCGGTGAAGCCACGGCGCATGGCTGCGGCCGTAAGTGTTAGTGACTATCGAATATCGAATCCACTTCGCCACACAGAGGTGGACGCCGCCGTGACAATAAGCGAGCCTTTATGAATTGAAGGAGTAACGACCTTTAGGCAGCAGCGACGCCTCCCCCTCACACACACACACACACTCACACACACACACACACACACACACACACACACACACACACACACACACACACACGTGCGCAGTCACTGTGGCGTCTTTACCAAGCCGCTTGATAAGGTTAAGATGCACCACCACCCCCTAAGGCGTTGAAACACGCACACACACACGCACGCACACACACACACACAAACAAACAAACTCACGTGCACTTGTCCGCACACACACACACACCCCTCTCTGCCGCCGCTGCACTACAAACACCATTTCTGGGAAAAGGATTCACCGCCGTAAACACGGATGCGTCTGTGTGTGTGTGTGTGTGTGTGTGTGTGTGTGTGTGTGAGAGAGAGAGAGAGAGAGAGAGAGAGAGAGAGAGAGAGAGAGAGAGGAGAGAGAGAGAGAGAGAGAGAGCAAAGATAGCGGTGGGTGCCGGTGAGGGTGCGTGGGATGAGAACCAGCCTAGCCTCGCGCGAGGCGCCCGATTCCATATGCGCGTCTTGGAAACAACAAAAAACAAAAGTCGATCCGCGCCGGCCGTACTCGAACCGGGGGTCAAATCCGTCGACCTGGGATACCTCTCCCAATATTTCTACCTCTGTATTTACACTGGATGGTGGGTCATCTGAAACGGACAAAAGTAGAATTTTTCCGGATGACAATCTCTGTCAATATTTTTCTCGAATGCGGGTAGGTCAACTGACTGAGAGGTGGGTTTGGTACACTGGGAGCCTCCAGCACGTCGGCGGCGTGTCGCGTCTTCCTCTCCGTGGCGGTGCATGTCAACCGCACGTGCCGTACAGAGGCGCCACGCTTGCTCCAGAATGCACCCCGCCCCGCCCCTCCCCGCCCCGCCCCGCCCCGCCCCGCCCCGCCCGCCCCGCCCCGCCCCGCGGCTTCTCGGGTCCTTGCAGCCCGCAGCATCCCGCAGCCCACAAGTTCGCTTTGCCTGCACTTTCCACAGCGCCTGTACCTGCCGCCGCAGCGGTACACAGTGGGCCAGAGGACCGGTGGAGGCGGCCCGAATCCCGGACGCGTTTTGAGCTCCAGAGTCGCTGAATGGGACTCGAACCGGACGTGTGACCCCACCAACGGATTCCTCGTTCGGAGGGCAATCCATTGGTGGGGTCACACGTTCGGCTCGAGTCCCAGTTAGCGACTCTGGAGCTCAAAACGCGTCTGGAGTTTTGTCCGCGTGGGTCGTCGAGGCCGACGGCGGGGACGGCGTCGGGCGCACGCAGGTCGCGAGGGCGGCGAGGCGAGCCGGCGCCGCGTCCGGAGCAGCACGCTTTGATTGCCAAAGTTGTGCCATTGAGGCTTGAGGCAGTGGCGCGGCAGTGGCGGTACAAGTCGCAGGGGCGGCCGCGGTGCCACGGTGCCGCGGTGTAGTGTAGCCGCGGTGTGGACGCCCCGTCGTCTTCGCGTCGCTTTCTGCGTTTCCTCGTCTTTTCCCCGACCCTCTTCATAATGCACGAGTCACCACCTCGCGGCCGCCCCGCCCTGCCCCACCCCGCCCCACCCCACCCCACCCCACCCCGCCCCGCCCTGCCCCACCCCGCCCCGCCCCGCCCCGCGGATGCACCCCGGTGCAAGCCAATCCACTACGCGGGATGACGCCGCGTTTAAACATTGAGCAGCAGGATTTATTGTCCACCGGCAAAACAAAAACAACAAATAAAAAATAATGGCGCGTAGCGTGAATCCCAAAAAGAAAAATAAATGACATTAAATGCCAAATAAACAACAGCAGCGGCTAAAAAAAAAAACTCTTCACGAAAATTGGCAGTATCACCCTTTGTGTGATAGTGCATTGTGTCCAGTACGCTGTTAATAAAATTTAACCACATGGACGAGGTCGTAATCGCGTTCTATCTGATACTCCTCCTTTTTATTATCTGCTCATGTTGTTGTTGTTTGTGTTATTGATTTCGCTGTGTACTCTGCTTGTCGCACTACTATTTCCAGCGGGGGGAAATGACCTTCACGTTATTGTTGTTGTTTTCGACGTTGTTTTTCGGTGTGTTTTTTTGTCGGGTCGTCGAGAAACGGAGTGGGCGATATCGTTCTCTCCCTCCCTCTCTACTATTCTTTAAAAACTCATCACTCTCGGAATGCCCTCGGGGACTATAAATACGGGTGGCGTTTTCGAGGTTCCGAGGTTCGGAGCGGCAGCGCAGCCGAGCCGTGCCGAGCCGCGCGGTCAAAATCACTTCGGGAAAGGTTATGCCCCTGCAGATGACTGCGAGGCGTTTTAGCGAGGGGTGAATCACTAGTGTACTCATGTGTGCAAATTTGCCCGTACTCGGTGTACTCACAAGTTCTAAAAAGGTGAAATTCTCTAGTTTTTCGACTGATTTAACGTTGACTGCTGTTAAAAACGCTAAATGAAGCCTTAAAACGTTTCAAATTGTGAAATTTATGAGTAAAGCAAGGTGTACTCACCCGTACTCATGTACTCATGTGTACACCAGAACGCAGAGTGATTCACCCCTCGCGTTTTAGTCGCTCTGTCTCTCTCGCACTCACGGGGCGTCCCCTGCAGGTGTGAGAGAGACAGAGCGACGAAAACGACTTTCGGAATCAGACGACAAGGCCGCTGCAGTCCGGGCAAGGCTCGGCGGGACACCGATTCGAGTTATCGCCTGTCGCGTCGACTCTCCCGGGGGGGGGGGGGGGGAGAAAGAGAGAGAGAGGAATAGCTTATGAACTTGAAGGTGTAACAAGAGAAGTGCCCTGCCACTACTGTTCCGAGGCGGAGGCATGGCTCGCCCCATAGTGCTAGCATAACATGCACGTCACCCGATCGAGTTACTCCAGCGGCCTTCACTGCGAGAATTCGAACTCCGAGCGTGTGGGGGTAAAAGTGGGAGGCGTGGGCTGTGGCGTCCCCCCATGATGACGGGATGACACTGCGTGATTGAAATTGCAGTGAGACTCCGACGAAAAGAATGCACTCATGTTACAGTGCAGCAGCATAGGCGAGGTCACAGATGTCGGCTGGACGCAGAGCTGACAGTGTCGTGTCGACGAAGGTCCGGTGTTCGAGTGTCGCCGTGACTCATACTGCAGCCATACGTCACACGTGCGCTTCTCTCTCTCTCTCTCTCTCTCTCTCTCTCTCTCTCTCTCTCTCTCTCTCTCACACACACACACACACACACACACACACACACACACACACAAGCGCGTACATGCGTACGTACATTGCCCCGCCACTTGAAACTCGTTCAACTCTGGGATTGGCGTGCTGGTGCGCTACGCGTGTGGAGGTGTGTGGCCCCTGGTCCCCTCGCTGTGTGTGTGTGTGTGTGTGTGTGTCCGACGCCAGATGCGCCGCTCGCGTTTGACGCCCTGTCGCGTGCAGGCGTCATCGTCGTGTCGCCGGCCCCACACTGTGGAAGCGAACGCGAAACCTCTCTCCGATTTGACTAATTATTTTCGGGCGGGGAAGAAAAACCCAGAGAGAAGAAAGCGTGCAAACAATTTTAACGTCATCAAAAATTTAACTATTTCTTTCATTTTTTCGAAGTGTTTTTCTTTAGGGGTTGGTATTTTGCCCACTTGGGGGCGCTCCACCGTCTTGAGTGACCTGAGTGGCGTGCGTCTCTCTCTCTCTCTCTCTCTCTCTCTCTCTCTCTCTCTCTCTCTCTCTCTCTCTCTCTCTCCAAAGGGCCACAGGGCCGGGCCGTTGACCCCCGGAATGAAAGACAGCGCCCATTGGGCGTCGGTCGGTACGTCCGTATACGTCGGGCCGGGCCTAATCAATACACAATCGAGATAGGGAGGGCCTATCTGCCCTCTGTCCCGTGCAGCGCCGGACCAACTTCGGAGGGAGAGAGAGAGAGAGAGAGAGAGAGAGAGAGAGAGAGAGAGAGAGAGAGAGGTGAGGCTGGGACTCAATTCGTCTTTTTCCAGAGCAGTGTTTCGTCCGCAGGTGCGAGCGCCGGCAGGGTAGGCAACCCAACGGGCTCCTCCCTTGCACGGCAGTTTCGCCAACACAAGTAAGGCGAAAGTTCCCCACGATGCAGTCGAAAGGATTGCCTATCTCAGCCTGCCTAGCTAGGCAACGGAGCTGGTGCGTCATGGGTATTTTCGCCCACTTTACGTGGTAACACACTGACAAGGAGGGCCAAAGACCGCCGCCCCGAACCGAGCCACCCTATGCACACACACACACACACACACACACACACACACACACACACACACACGCACGCACACGCACACACTCACACACACACACGGAGACTTTCCCACCGGATTTCCCCCGTTTCCCCGAAGGCGGCTGCTCGGGCGAGTCCCACCCCCGAACTAATAACAACGACAATAATGGACGAACGAGGCGACATTTCGGGGAGATTTCGGAAATATTTACTTCCGCCGTCGTCGTCGTCGTCGTCGTCGGCGTCGTCCAGGAGGAGAAGGCCGACCGACCGGTTTATGGTCGGCACTTGTCAGAGGGCTGTGGCGGTATGGGTCAAGTGGCGGGGGAGGGGAGGGGGAGGGGTCAGGTGAGGTGCTCGCGGGGGGACAATAGCGGGCAGCGGGCCCATAAAACGTCGAGCCGAACCCACCGCCCTTTCTTCCCACGCCCCCAAGACTCTCTCTCTCTCTCTCTCTCTCTCTCTCTCTCTCTCTCTCTCTCTCTCTCTCTCTCTCTCTCTCTCTCTCTCTCTCTCTCTCTTCTCTCTCTCTCTCTCTCTCTCTCTCTCTGGCACGCTTTATTGCGGAAACGCAACGCCGCATCGCGGCATCGCGGACACGTGGCTCCGCGAATCAATCCGGTCTCGCCTGGCGAGACGAATGCGACAGAGACAGAGAGAGACAGAGAGAGAGAGAGAGAGAGAGAGAGAGAGAGAGAGAGCAAGGATCGTCCTAAAAAAGGTTTTTCTCAGTATTTTTTTAAATTTTTATATACCTTACACGGTACAAATATGTTTTACCAGCTTTCAAGTCCCTTGACAATTCATTTTCCTTATTTTTTAAAAACATCTTTTTATTATTTTTTTTTTCAGATTAAATCGTCCAAATTTTGATGCATTCCTGCGCGCTGTATTCGCGTAAAAAGACTCTCCTCTTTCTTCGTTTGCATGTCGGCCGGTGTGGCCTGGCTGGTCCAGGGGTCGCTCTGTCTCTCTCGCACTCGGGGGGCGTGCCTTCGAGAGAGACGGAGAGGCACTGTTCGGAATGAGCTTTTGCCCCCTGACTCCAGCCAGACCTCCAGACGGGCCGTGCGGTGGCCGTGCGTGCCCGAGTCAAAGGCTCCGTGTCGGCGTCACCGCGCAGTGCTTGCAGTGGCGTGGCGGGTTTCTGCGACAGCGGGCCATGGCCAGGCCATGCCGACTGCAACCGACTCGGGTCGACGAACCGATGCGAGGCATGCATAGTTTTATTGCCCTTCGAATGGCGCGAGGAATGTTGAGTCTGGCAGACTGATTCCGAGAGTCGTCGCTCTGTCTCTCTCGCACCCACGCGGAACGCGTCATGAGTGCGAGAGAGACAGAGCGACGACTCTCGGCATCAGTCTGCTGGTATTCGTCTTTTGTGGCCGCTTTCTGAGTCCAGAGACGCGGACGGACTCGACGTCCACATGGTGGGCATGAAAGAGAGCACACGTGTGGCGAGAGTTCGGGATCCATGCACCGAGTCGGTTGTGCGCGCATAGTTTCGCCAATGTCTCAGATTCTCTCGTTGCCTGTGAGGAGCACCCCCCTCCCCCCCCCCCTTTTGCCTCGTTCCGGCGGTTAGCATAGTATTTCCCTAGATAATGGCGGATAAAGGGGTCGCGTTGCCGCCATCTTCACACCGCGATGATGGCAAGCCGATCTCTCTCTCTCTCTCTCTCTCTCTCTCTCTCTCTCTCTCTCTCTCTCTCTCTCTCTCTCTCTCTCTCTCTCTCTCTCTCTCTCTCTCTCTCTCTCTCTCTCTCTCTCTCGGCAAGCGCGTACATCACGATAGCACATGGGCCTCCACTAGACTCACTCAGCCGTTTTCGAATGTTTACAAATGCTCGCGCGGGCGTTTCCTCCAGTTGTTGTTTTTACTTGGCGTTTCCCAGCGCGACGGCGTGGAAGGGAAATCCCAGACGGAGCCGGGTGGGTTTGCAGTCACCGGCTGGAAGGCCGTTTCAGCCCGCGCTGGGTGGCGTGCTGAAAAAGCACGGCTGAAACGGGCATTAAAGAAGGCATTGTTCGCTCGGGCGGTCATGATGGCCGGCCAGCGCGACTGCGCGACCACCAGCTGCAGTCTGACTCACCCTAGAGACTGCTGGCGTCGCACCACCCGCGTTTGTTGTGACTGCTTTGTGTGACTGTGTGTGTGTGTGTGTGTGGCCGCTCAAGGCGACTCGAACTGGTGCGCTTGCATACCGCACACGCACGCACGCCTCCGAGGACGCAGCGAGAACAAAATCGGATTCGAGAGCGTTGCACACTGGGCCAGAAGACCGCTGGAGGCGGCCAAAACTCCAGACGCGTCTTGAGCTCCAGAGTCGGTAAACGTGACTCGGACCTAACGTGTGACTTCACCAATGGATTCCTCGTTCGGAGAGCAATCCATTGGTGGGGTCACACGTTCGGTTCGAGTCCCATTTAGCGACTCTAGAGCTCACAACGCGTCTTGAGTTTTGGCCACCTCCAGCGGTCTTCTGGCCCACTGTGCGTCGCCGCCTTCCTCCACGGAACACACGTAATGCCTCCCGCTGTTTTTACTTCGGCCTTCGATCGATTGTGTTTATACTGAGGAAGGGCTTTTCGAACGCCGCTCGGAAAGGGCCTTCGAACGCGGCCGGATGGGGCGGTCACCCGCGGCGCGAAAGTGCAAATGAGTTGAGCGTTAATCTCGATCCTTCGTCTGTTCTTCGGGTTCCCCGAGGGCTCCCCGCGGCTCGCCGTGGCTCGCCTTACCGACCGCCAAGGAAAGGCGAGCCCAAAGGGCCCCACAGGGCCCCACAGGGCCCCGCAGCGTGCATGTTTGAGCGTCCGCTCACCCCACTGCAAACCAAACAGTCAAATGGGGCCGGCCCGCGCGCCGTGCGAGCGCCATTCAACCCGCCACCGCGCCGCGCCGCTACGCGCCGCGTGCTCGCCGGGGTGGCCGCACTCCATCCAGCAACAACCGCTGGTGCATGCGCCTGTTTCCCTGTGAACGACCTCCTGGTGAGTTCCGCGGTGCCCGGGGCGTGGGGTCGTGTCGAGGCACCGACAACGACAGTCTGCGACGACGGTCTGCGACAGAGTCGAGTTGTCTCATCAGCTCCTCGGTAAACTAGAAAAGCAATTAGCGTGTGCATTTTGCTCGCTTGCACCCGACATGCCCCTCTCTCTCTCTCTCTCTCTCTCTCTCTCTCTCTCTCTCTCTCTCTCTCTCTCTCTCTCTCTCTCTCTCTCTCTCTCCACGCGTGAGTGGGCCAAAGAAGACGCACCCCTCGATGAGCCGCCCCCGGTTTAAAGGGCATGCCTGTTTATTACGTAACACGACGAGGGGCTGGGACGCGCCGCTCGAAACCTTATCACGGCGTGGGAGGCAGGGGTGCAGGCAGGGAGGGTCGGTGCAAAAATAATTCTCCTCCCTTGCAGTTTGTGTGGGGCACTGTGGAACACACGCGTTTACACGCGCGGCGCGCCAATTTGCTGCCCCATTCATAGGGCCGGGTTTCTCGCCGGAAATGGCCCGCGTTTACCGCCCGCCGCGCTGCAGCCACATCGTAAAGCAGCGCCGTTTTTTACTGTTTCGCTCAAACACGAATCGGTGTTTTGTCGGGCACGTTTCGAATCTGCGCGCCGCGGCCTCGGGATGAGCCGAAGCCGAGCCGAGCGGCGCCGAGCCGCGCCGAGCCAAGCGCTGTCGACCCCCACTCCCGAACCCGACCTTCCGGCGACTCACGAGTCAGACGCTACACGGCGGGCCAGCGTGACCGTCAGCCTCCGTGGCGCAATTGGCTAGCGCGTTCGGCTGTTAACCGAAAGGTTGGTGGTTCGAGCCCACCCGGGGGCGCTTTTTTATGCTCGGCGTATATTACGTACCAAGCGTATCGTTTCTTGCTCGGTGGGAAAATACTGTTGCACAGTTGTGCGTTCGCTCTCTTGTTTTCCGGAACAAAATCATTTCATCGCGTCATCGATTCTCCTTGTCATCCATTCTTGAGCCTCCTTGCCTCTCTCTCTCTCTCTCTCTCTCTCTCTCTCTCTCTCTCTCTCTCTCTCTCTCTCTCTCTCTCTCTCTCTGTCTCTTGTCGCCTTCATGAGATCCATGCCTTCTTGTTTATGAATAACCTCGTCGCGACCTTGGATCTGCTCCGTCTAAGCGTGGAGTGGCCCGAGTCGACATTCCATTAGACTAAATACTATCCACTGGTGACGCTGTGAGGCCGGAGGGAGGGCATACAGTATATAGGCCAGCTCGGACCAGACAGGACAAAGGGCCTTCTTGTGTTCGGCCCAACTAACGAAGCCATCGCTCTATCTCTGTCCCTCACGCTAGTTGAGATGTTATCGAGGGAGATTCACTTCTGATTCGGGTGAAGAGACACGCACACACACACACACACACTAACTTCTCTATCATATTGCACGTCAAGTGTCACGGAAGAGGAAAAGTTGGAGAGCGCAGAGAGGGGGAAGGGGGTGGGGGGTGGGGGGTCCTAGAAGTACACAGCCTGGTTGACACTGACGCTCTCTGCTGAACTTGCTGCTGGAGGTGCCGAAACAACGAAGGGAAGCGCTTCGTGATTATCAATTATTTGGCGCGTTGCCAACGTAAATAATGGAAGGATGCGTAGGGCGGCAGACGCGGGCAGACGCGGGCCCCACTGCGCACGCGCGCTGTGTTTTGGGAGAGTCTGGACCCAACGAGGCTCGCCTAGGGTCTCCCGGGGGCGGGGAGCAAACGTGCGAAAATTAGCAGCAAGGAAATGGAGAGGTCTATGCTGCATGCATCTGCCTGCTCGCCTGCCTATGGACTTTTTGTGCAGTTTGTACACAACGTACGAAGTGTACAGAATTGAACATAAATATGGTTCAATTTTTTAAACACTTAAGCAATCTGAATTATTGTCCGCACTCTCAAAACATCACAAACTATTTTAGGCTTCACAAACAAAAGTTTAGCTTGTCATGACAATGCGAGGGGGTATGCACTCGCGTAATAGTCGGTTCACTCTATCTGTAATAGCACGCGTAATAATACGCGTAATAGTCGCGTGATAGCCGAAATTGTCAAAATTTTATCAATTTTGGTGTGTTTTAGGCCGTTTTTAGCTGAATTCCGATCAATTTGTGGCGTAATAGAGCGTAATAGCGTAATAGTCGGTACACAGGTTCAGAGAGCGCATACCCCCTCGTGACAATGTATTTGGAGCATGCACAAGATCATACCAAGGTAATAGTCATTTACGAACTTTTTCTTTGTGTAACAAACGAAATAGTTTGTACCTCACGTGCTCAAAATACTTCGTGAGGTTTTAAGCGTACATACCTATTGTCCCTAACATAGTTCTGGACAATAGTAGTAGACATAGACGAGTCGTGAGTAGGCTTCTCTTCCCAACTCCTCTAAGCAGCTGTTGCTGGAACCGCGATGTTAGCGGCGCTCCACAATCTACTGAAACCGCCTCCTAGAATGGTCCAGAATTAGGAAAGTAATTATGAGGGCCATCGCATTCAAGGGAACTAGTCCTGGGCGATAAGGCGATGGGCGATGGCGCGACGCGCGGTCATTTGTTTCAAGCTGCCAACATAACAAAACGCGGCACGGCGCAGCGCCGCCAACCCCCTAAAGCTTCCCGGGGGCCCTCTTAAGGCTTTCTACTTTTGCGAGTGTTTTCCGCACCCCTGCGCACCCCGCTCCCCCTTCAGGCGGCCTAGCCGTGCTTTGGCAAAAAGTCTGACCCCTTCGCCTCGCAGAGAGTTTGTTTTCTGCAAGGGGAAATCACTGTGAACTTCGGTGTTCAAATTCAATGAATTTCAGTCAAATTTCGATGAATTTTAGTCAAATGACTATGAATTTCAGTCAAATTTCGATGAATTTTAGTCAAACTTCAATGGATTTCAGTCAAATTTCGATGAATTTCAGTGAATTTTACATGTTTGATGAATTTTGGTGTACAAATTTGGCTGGAGTTATTTCCCCTTGGTTTTCTGTCTCCCTGCCCTCATTTGCCTGCGCTATTGTAGCGTGGGGTTTAAACAGTCAAACTTGAAGCGACACTCAAATTTAATGTCATGATTCTTCGGCGGCGTGCTCCCGGAGTCGGCATGGAATTGAAATGACATCAAAGGCGAGGGGGAACAACTCCAAGAGGAGTACACACACAAAAAAGGGAGACGGAGAAAAAAGGCACGGAAAGAATCAAGGACACCCATTCGTGGACCAGGTCAGTAGAATTTTTAATTGTGTCGTGTCCAATTACTGCAAACCCTGCAAATTTTTCTTAACATGTTAAAAAAGTGAAATTTTAAAATTTGCTCCGTTTTTTTCCTACATAAGCAATCTGCTTTTTTGTTTTCGTTTGTTTAAATCAAAGGAATTTTAACCTACAACAAACTTTGTAAAAAAAAAATTAAAAAAATTAAAAAATTGCCCCTTTTTAATCTTTTTTTTAATTGAAGGAAACGCCGCCAAGGTTCGGCAAAAGAGAGATGCGCTGCGAATAATGTGAGGCACGCGTAGCCGCGAGGCGAGGTGCCGCGTTTCGTGTCGATAACCAGCGTCCTTGTCACACGCCCGGCGCTAGCCTAGAAGACAAGCTCATGTCGTCCCACTCGGCGGTCACGGCGCTCTATTATTAGGCAGGCTTGCCAACCTGACAGACCTTAATTCGCTGGACTGGATCGATGGCTGATTGTGGGCAATTAACGGAAGAGGCTCTCGGGGGATTCGCGGCGTGTTGTTGGTACAACGATCAGCCACGGCCGCGCGGGGCCACGAAAACGACCTGTTTCTTGAATGACAGTGCACAGTGGGCCAAAATGCAAGACGCATTTTCAGCTCTAGACTTGCTAAATGGGACACGAACCGAACGTGTGACCCCTGGATTGCTCTCCGAACGAGGAATCCATTGGTGGGGTCACAAGTTCGGTCAGAGTCCGATTTAGCGACTCTGGAGCTCAAAACGCGTCTAGAATTTTGACCGCCTCCACCGGTCTTCTGGCCCGCTGTGCAGTGTAGGCCCGCGCTTGGCCTTGCCGTGCCTTGCCTTATCGCCAAAGTTAAGACATGCTCTCGCTTTTCTTTGCGAGCGACATAGATTTTTTTTTCATACCTATCCGAGATAATCCCCTGCTGACTCGGGGAAAGTTTTGTTGGTAGTGGAGGGCGTGGCCGTATACCGCGCCGGACTGCCTGGACTGCCGGCAGGTCTGAGGGGCGGCGGCGGACTCACTACAGGGAGGGCCGCCTGTCTATAGCGCTGCCACTCCAACTGACCTCCCCCCCCCCTCCCCCTTCTAGTGTCGTCACGCTGATACGAACAAATGGGAAGATCATCGACAGCGGAACAGATGTGCTGCAATTAAAGACGCGTGAGGCCTCCCTCCCCTCCTCCCCCCCTCTCTCTCTCTCTCTCTCTCCCTCCCTCCCTCTCGACCACTGGAACCAACCATCAAAATCGGAAACCAGGCCAATTAAAAGATCCGCCATAAATGTGCGGCCGAAATGAACATCCCCGCCGCCCCCCCACGCTGCAGACCGATTCCGAGAGTCGTCGCTCTGTCTCTCTCGCACTCATGGGGCGTCCCGTACAGGTGCGAGAGAGACAGAGCGACGAGAGCGACTAGCGCTGCTACTGGCAGTTTCAGTTTCCATTGAAGGGGAAGGAAGAATCGGGAGAGGAAACTGCCCTGAACCGCGCGCACCATTCTCCCAAGTTTCGCGATCCCGGCGGACGGACGGACAGACAGACAGACAGACAGACAGACAGACAGACAGACAGACAGACAGACAGACAGACAGATAGACAGATAGACAGACAGACGCAGATGTCCACACGGGCACGCATGAAACCGAACCGTAGGAAACGACTCACGCCCCCTAGGTTGAAAAACAAACGCCTTCCCTCTACAACAATAATCAATTGCCCCCTTCTTCCTCTCCATCCCCCCTCTCCCCATCCCCTCCCTGACCCTCCCTCTGTCCTTGTGTACAACCTCCCCTGGGCCACCAGAAACAGCGCCAGAGCAGGGGAGGCAGGCAAGACGGGCGAGCCACATTTTGAAAATGGACCCGGCTTGAAGCCGGGCTTTCTGCTTGCAGTGACCCAGCACTATGAAGCCGAATAAAATGGGTGGTAAAACAAAGTTTGCTCGTTGGCGAATTTATATCCGCGGTCGGTCCCCGGACAGGGCCGCCGGGGGCTGCCAACTTTTCAGGAGGAAGTGTGTTGGCTGAGAAAATACCGGTGGACGGTTCGAACGAGTCGCCACCTCTACCGCACAGTGGGCCAGAAGACCGCTGGAGGCGGCCAAAATTCTAGACGCGTTTTGAGCTCCAGAGTCGCTGAATGGGACTCGAACTGAACGTGTGACCCCACCAATGGACTCCTCGTTCGGAGAGCAATCCATTTGGTGGGTTCACACGTTCGGTTCGAGTCCCATTTAGCGACTCTGGAGCTCAAAACGCGTCTGGAGTTTTGGCCGCCTCCACCGGTATTCTGGCCCACTGTGCGCCGCGCCGTGCCGGCTCGTGTGAGAAAGAACAACACAGCCGGGCGAGCCTTAGGCGAGCCGCCAGGTAGGCAAACACAGCACTGCCAACTTATAATCAAATTCATAATTACGCCATAATGAATTCACGGTGTCGGAGCGACAAAGGCGCAGTCCATCAAGCGATTGGCGAGCGGGGCGAGGTGTGCCAGCGGACTGAGAGTCGTTTTCGTCGCTCTGTCTCTCTCGCACCCATACGGGACTCCCCACGAGTGCGAGAGAGACAGAGCGACTCTCGGAATAAGTCTCCTGGCGTGTCGAACTGTCTCCCTTTTTCCACCTCGCTGCTCGCGTCGTGAATTAATCCCGGGCTCCTTGATAGGAACGTTTAGCTTGCTTCACTCGGCCTGCGGTTTTGCAGTGGCGTGGCGGGGCGTGGCGGGGCGTGGCGGGGCGTTGCCCTCCTGCGGTTTTAGCAGTGGCGCGACGTTTTCCGCGTTTTGCTCCACTGCGGTCATTCTGCATGCCGGGATTTTGGCACAGGGGCGGTGCCCCCCGCTCTCTCTCTCTCTCTCTCTCTCTCTCTCTCTCTCTCTCTCTCTCTGAAAGGCGCGTCATAAAAGACGCCCGGGAAGTGTGCAACCCGCATAATATGGCCGGCCAGTGCGGCCAACGGCTTGGCGCCAAAATCCCAGTCGAGCTGGCCGAAGGCGACTTCTGTATATCCTCCCCCGCCGCCGCGCCGGCGAGGTTATGCGTTCGTTTCCCCAGGTTGGCGACACGCTGAAAATCACAACGGAAACTTGCAGTGACGAGCTGGGGCACCGCCTTGTCAAGTTGGCAGCGCGGTGTGTCCACATCATGGAACTTGCAAAGGCACCGCCACTGCGCGGTGACGAACTCGAAGCAACGCCGTGAACGCAGGGCGGCGCAGGGCGGTCAACTTGGCCAAGCAGGCGAGGTGCGCGACTGCACTGTACGTGGCGAACAGTGCTGTCACACTGGGAGGAAAGGGTTGGACAGTGGACCAGAAGACCGTTGCAGGCGGCCAAAATCCCGGACGCGTTTTGAGCTCCGGAGTCGCTAAATGGGACTCGAATCGAACGTGTGACCCCACCAATGGATTGCTCGTTCGGAGAGCAATCCATTGGTGGGGTCACACGTTCGTTAGATTAGGTTAGGTGCTTAGCGACGCTGGAGCGTCTAGAGTTTTGGCCGCCGCAACCGGTCTTCTGGCCCACTGTGCGGCCACGCTTTCGACGCGGGCGCGTCGTGGGAGTTTTCGCCTCCGTGTGTGGCAGTGGCGAGGCAGTGGCGAGGCAGGCGAAGCAGGGAAGATCGGTCGTAAACAAGGCCGCATCGATCCGCGCCGATCGGCATATTGTTTCGTGACCGAGCACCGTTTGCCGCTGATACATCCGAACCACGCCAACCAACCTTGTTTAGTTTCGCAGGAGTTCGGTGACCGAACCAGCGCAGCCGCCCAATTGGCGGTGACCTCAAAACAATGATACTGGAAGCACAACAAAAAACGGGCAAAATTGTAGACGCGTTTTGAGCTCCAGAGTCGCTAAACAGGCCTCGAGCCGAACGTGTGTGACCCCACCAATGGATTCCTCGTTCGGAGAGCAATCCATTGATGGGGTCACACGTTCAATTCTACTCTGGAGCTCAAAACGCGTCTTTGACCGCCTCCACCGGTCTTCTGGCCCACTGTGCAATGTGCCGCCAACGCCCTCTGCCGGAAGTAATTAACGGCGATGGCGGCCGCCAGTGTGTCAGCCATTTTGTCAGGCCGCCGTTTTAGGTGTAACCCGATACACTCTGCTTTACGAGGCCCACTTGTTGTTTTTTCGGCCGACTTTTTCATGAAGGCTTTTGTGATGTGGCCCGATTTGTTTGACCGTGCATGACGCGTGGGAATAGGATTGGGTTATAAACCGCTTGGTGGTGCAGCCCGCCGGCCGGTCAAATGGGCCCTGTGGAACGCAGCAGTCACATAACCTGACACAACCTCACACATCACAGTGGAGCAGTCGTCGGAAAGGGCAGCGAACTCCTTTTCTCCCTTATCTCCTACAGTTGCTTTTATTTGACCTCGAAAATATCAATAAAGCTGGCAAGTTATCGCCGACTGAGACAGTTTGAGGCAACGCAGCGTCTGATAATGGTAGCGATACCCCCACTCCACCACCACGCCAATGCCTGTCGCTTGGCGCCGTCCGACGCCCTGACGCCACTGTGGAAGCTTCAACCATAAAACCATGCCTCTGGTAATTTATTTTGTTTCCCTCCAGTTGGCAAGAGTGTCTGAGTGACTTTGCGCGCCCCCTTTGGCTCCCTTGGCCCCGCACCGCGAGGCCCCACGGCCCCACGCAAGGCGTCCGACCTCATCAACTTCAAGTCCCGCCTGCTGTGCTCGAGATTATTTTTAAAAATCTGAAACTCAGCAGCGTTTCAGGCACGACTTGCAGTATATTTTTGGGGACTCTGCGAGCACAACTCCAGGGCTGTTCAAGCACAACAACGATGTGTGATGTTGCTTTCTTTCGCAGGCACTCGCCGACCTGAATTCCAATTTCTCTCACCGTCCGTGGCTTATTGTTCGATGCCGTTCCTTGTTTGCCAACAGGTGAGCTGTCACAACACACGTCTCCGAGGAGTCACTGACAAGTCATCTGTGAGGACTGGCAAGGCACTGTAAGGCACCGGCCATTGTTTTTGCCGTGGCTCAGTCTCGTTCCTCGCCGGCCTTGAATCCTATACCGATTAGCTCGCGACCGCGACGGTCGCGGGTTCGAATACCAACTCGCAGTTTTTTGTTTCCTCCGGCTGATCCGCCCCCACCTCTTTCGGAAGCAGGAAAGACTTTGCCGCTTATTTCGGCTGGTTGCCCGGCCCGCTTTATTTATACAATTATGGTAAGTGGTTTCCACGCTGAATCCATGAATAGCTTGCATTTTTTATTTTTCTCGGGCCCTCCAGTTGGTCAAAGTGTTGCCCCGGCTCTGCGCAGTGGGCCAGAAGACCGGCGGAGGCGGCCGAAACTCTAGACGCGTTTTGAGCTCCAGAGTCGCTAAATGGGACTCGAACCGAACGTGTGACCCCACCAATGGATTCCTCGTTCGGAGAGCAATCCATTGGTGGGGTCACACGTTCGGTCCGAGTCCAATTTGGCGACTCTGGAGCTGAAAACGCGGCCGGGACTTCTGGCCCACTGTGTGCTGCCTGCTGCCCCTTGACCGCCACAGGTAGGCAGCCTGCAGTGACCTTGTGGGCGGACTGGCGGTAGGCTGCGCGGCTGCTTGGCTGGCTGCTTGGCTGCGCGGCGCGCGTGGCTGCCAGCGCGGTCTGTGCGGCGGGCGGCCGCTCGCCGGCAGGCAGCCGCCAGGCGGTAACGCCTCTCCCCCTCCCCTCCCGGCTGGCTGGCTGCTCGGGCTGGCCGCCACCCAGCGAGCGATTCCCTCATCATGCTCAGTTGCCGCTCCGAGCCGGCTCAGTCCACACCGCCGCCGCGGCGACCGCGCTGCGAAAACCAAGACCCGCGGCGCGTCGTCTGCTTTGGGCCGATCTGCCGAGCGTCGCGCAGCGTCGCGACGACGGTGACGTCAGTGTGTGTGTGTGTGTGTGTGGAGTGCGTCGTCTGCTGGATACCGCCTTTTCATCAAGTTCCGCCGGTGAATGATTCACCGCAAGCGGCGGCCAGAATCAAAGTGTACAGTGCTCCAGTGTGATAGTGCAGTGTGGTGACGTCGTTTTTCGTGGGAAAGATAAAATCTTTCTGTTTTATTTGAAAGTGAGTGGTTGGAGAGAATGTCGCCGGCCTTATTTGGATACCTTTGCCTCCTCGACCGGCGATAACGCGAGTTTGGATTTACCTGAGAATCTGAGGTGAGTTTCGGCCCGGCACTCCGCGGCCTGCGAGTTTTCGCCGTCGCCGGGAGTCGAACCCGGTGCGTTGCGCGCGGCGGTTTGAGCTTCGCGCCAGAAGACCGGTCGAGGCGGCCAAAATTCAAAACGCGCTTTGAGCCCGAGAGTCGCTCAAGGGGACTCGAATTGAACTTGTGACCCCACCAATGGATTGCGCTCCGAACGAGGAGTCACACGTTCGTTTCGAGTCCTGTTTAAGCGACTCTGGAGCTCAAAACGCGTCTTGAATTCTGGCCGCCTCCACCGGTCTTCTGGCCCACTGTACGCCGTGCCACATTCACATTCCCATTCAAAGTCTCGCCCAGATCAGCGGCAGTCCGATGCCGTCTCTCTCGCTCTGGCGGGGCGTCCCTAGGGGGTGCGAGAGAGACAGGCAGCCGGATGCAATTTGCCTTTTTTTGCGTCCTCGGGGCCCTTAAGCCCCTTAGCGCCATGTGGCTGCGCGTCCTGCGCGACGTTGCGCGTCCTTGGTTGCGACACTGCGATTCGCATCCGGGTGCCGAACGGCCTCGCTCTGTCTCTCTCGCACTCACGGGGCGTCCCGTCGGGGTGCGAGAGAGACAGCGCGGCGAAAACGACTCTCAGTGTGCCGCCTGCGCGGCCCTGCGCGGCCGGCCGGCGGATCGGATCCTCCGGTGCCGGCGTCCCAAGACGCCTCTCGAGATGCTGAGGATGCACGCACACTGGCGCACATTCGTACACTCACACACACACGCTCGCGCACGCCGGCCGGGCTAGCCGGCAAGGCAGAGCGCGCGCGGCGTTGCCAGGCGTTGCCGTGCCGGCGGGCTGGCCGTAGAGGCCGGCCGAGGCCGGGCTCTCCGACCACCGACTCTCCGGCCGGTCTAAATGCTCTCCCGGGCTGCGTCCGTGGCGAGGCCGTCGAGGCCCCGCCGCTCTCCGCGGCCCGAGCGAGCGGCGTGCGCCGAGCACCGGAGCAGCCAGGCAGTAAAAAACACTTGGGCGCTCTTCGGTTAGGTCTTCACGTGCCGCTGCGCCATGATGCGCGCTGACCGGTTCGTGTTCTTCCCCCTCTCCTCTCTCTCTCTCTCTCTCTCTCTCTCTCTCTCTCTCTCTCTCTCTCTCTCTCTCTCTCTCTCTCTCTCTCTCTCTCTCTCTCTCTCTCTCTCTCCCCCTCCACCGTGTACGGTAACGCTCTAACGAACGGGATGGCTTTAATTGGGGTGGAATTTTCGGACCGCTTTCCCGTCCCGGCCGCGTTTTGGCAGTGTAGGGGTAATGCGACTTTCAATTAGGGCCAGGTTGAACGGCACGGCACTGATAAGCGCGCGGTCTAGTCGGAAATTTGTTGATAACGACGTTGTGGAGTTGGTTGGCTCTCGGCCCTCTCGGCGCAGGCGGGGGCCGAACCCGCCAACAGGTTTGACGGGCAGGCGGCGGGGATCGAATCCGCACCCCCGGTGGCGTCAGCGGCCGAAACCCTAGACGCGTTTTGAGCTACAGAGTCGCTAAACAGGACTCGAACCCAGCGTGTGACCCCACCAAGGGATTCCTCGTCCAGAGAGCAATCCATTGGTGGGGTCACACGTTCTGTTCGAGTCCCATTTAGCGACTCTGGAGCTCAAAACGCGTCTAGAGTTTCGGCCGCCTCCACCGGTCTTCTGGCCCACTGTGCGCCGCCGCGCCGCCTCGCGCAGCCTCGCGATGAATGGGTCTTGATGTGACACGGCATGACCTCGTTCCGATCGACGGCGTGGTGCCGCGGCGGTGGAGGTCACGATGACGAACACCATGTCCGAAGTGCGGCGGCTCTGAGTCACGCCGCGACGCTATGCGCTGACGCCATGCCCAGCGATTCAGCCGCCGCGCTGTCTCTCTCGCACTCGTGGCGCTGTCCGGAAGCGTGCGAGAGAGACAGAGCGACGTCGTCTGAATCCGGCCGGACGGGGCGCTGCAGACCGTAAGAGTCATCTTCGTCGCTCTGTCTCTCTCGCACTCGTGCGGCGTTCCGCGTCGGTGCGAGGGAGACAGTCGGCTGAGGCGAAATGAGCTCGCGTTCCTGGAAGGCGCGGCGTCAGCGCCGGGTGTCGGCCGGCCGACCCGGCGGCCAGCCCGTCCTGCAGGTGCGTACTCGTGCCGGCCAGGCGGCCTCGGTGGCCTTCCAGTGTACCCGCTGGCGCCGCGTGCGGTACGCGCTTGTCCGGCTTCGCGGTTTCGCGCCCGGCACACTGATTCCGAGAGCCGTTTTCGCTCTGTCTCTCTCGCACTCACGGGGCACCCCTTTAGGTGCGAGAGAGACAGAGCGACGATAGCGGCTCTGCAGCTGCACGGTGGCCACGCCACCGCAGGGGCGGATCCAGGGGGAGGGGCGGTGGGGGCGTTGGCCACCCTGAAGGTAGTCGAAAAGCCGCACTTAGCTGCTGCAAGCGCTGTAAGCAGGCAGCTTTTCCTACAGCCACCCTGGACCCGCCCTCGCTCCACCGACTGCCCTTGTAGCGCCACGTAGAGTCCTCTACAGTGTGTCTCCTACACCGCGCTGCGGCCAACGAGTACCCCAGTGTACCAGCGCCATTGCTGGGTGCAGCCCGCTGCCTCGGCCCCCGCGGTCCCTTTTGGGATTTCGCTTCCTGGCTTCATTTCGCCTATTATCGGCGTCCCCCCCCCCTCCTTCCGCTCCGTTCTTTCCGCCCCCCTCCCCCTCGGTGTGATGGCGGTCGCGGAATCTTTTCAGCCAGCTGTCTCGCCGCGTCGAGTCGAAAGCAGACCAAAAAGCGACCCCCTCGACGAGCCCGACGCGGAGCGGGTCTCGGTCGCGACAGTGTGGTGGTCTCGACAGCGCCGTGGCGGCAGCGCCTCGCCTCGCACCCCCCGACCCGACCCGACCCGACCCGACCCGACCCGACCCGACCCGTCGAATCTTTGACGTATGGCGCGGCGTCGCGTCTCTCTCTCTCTCTCTCTCTCTCTCTCTCTCTCTCTCTCTCTCTCTCTCTCTCTCTCTCTCTCTCTCTAACTGCTAGTTGTTTTCTCACGCCAGCGCGAGCGAGACGCCGCCGCCGATCGAAACAAATGTTTTGGCAAGGTTCGATTAATCTGGGTGAAAACTTCTACGCTCAAAATATCTGCCAGCAACCCCCTTCCAAAAAATTTGAATCCAAAAAGCGTTGCCGAGAAAAGGTGCAAATAAATTTGCTGCTTAAAATGCAGTGCAAAAAAATGTGCTGCTACGTAAAACTGTTTTTTTAAATGCAACTTTTTTTTCTTGAAGCTGAAAACACGTCGTATCATGATGTTTAATTGCGGTTTAAATTACACACTGCTACGTGGGTGTCACCGAGGAACAGGCGAGCCATGATGTAATGGAGCGTACTACTGTACAGTGCAGTACAGTACGGAAAGTACGCACACTGAAAATTGAATGGCAAGACTGATGGCCAAAATTTGGTGAGACAAAAAAGTCTCGCCATTTTTTGGCGAGAAACAAAAGTCTCGCCATTTTTTTGGCGAGAAACTAAAGTCTCGCCATTTTTTGGCGAGAAACAAATGTCTCGCCAAAATATGGCAATAATTGCAACCCCACTCTATTGTGATACTGAGGAAATATATCCCAATCAAGATCACTCTGGTAAACACTCACTAACTACAGTCTTTCAATACTCAAGTTGAAAATAATACAGGAAGCTATCACTTCAGATATGAAAATATTATGTTAGGTTATATGATGTGAATGTGGTTTGCGTCAGCAATATGGCTGTGCGATTATTGTCCAAAATCGAAATCGACCGATTATTGAAATAATCGAAAAGCCGACCGATACGATGCTTGGTAACGGCAATCGAAACAAGGCCGATTAATCGACAAAAAACGATTAACGAATTATCAATAATCGAACATTAGCGATAATCGCCCTCAATCAATTGTTTCTGCCCAATAAATGAATAAAACTGAAAAGAAATAGAATTCGTAAAGCGTAACATGGTCCACAGTTAACGTTTTCAAGTACAGTGCAAGATTGTCAGGTCTCTGTTTTGTAAACAACAATGAATGTAATCAATAACCGTTTCAAAATATTAATCGGTTGAAAATCGGCCACCGATTTTAATCGTCAAAAGTTCGATTACCGAGCATCGAATCGGTCCACAAAAAATAATCGTCGATTACTAAAATAATCGGAAATCGATTTCGATTATTTGATAATCGCACAGGCCTAGTCAGCAAAGCGTTGCCCAACTATTTACTTTTTTTTGTCATCGTTTAAAAAGACATGGTCCAGTGGGAGGTCTCTTTCAGTGTCCATGTAGTTAGAGATAATGTCTTTAATAAGAGGCCTAAACAAGCGACATCATGATGACACAAGTTCTTACTCTCTCCTTTGACTTATTTCCAATCCCCAGCTTAACCTTGCTGCATTGGGCATTGTTGGAGGTTCCATGGACAGAACTCGGTTAATAAACTCGAGTTAAGAAAGTTCTGTGCACTATCTAGCCCTCTCCGTTTCGCCGTCTCCATGGACAAAATGCAAAGTACAGCAGCAGCACTTTAAATCGCCAACACAGATATAATAAAGAAAACATTTAGTGCACAGCAACAGGACTGCCATGTTGAAATTCATTTGTTGTCCCGTTGTGTTGTCTGCTACAGTAGCATTGTTTTGCGGTAGTGCCAACCTGCACTGCCTTCCAAAAGTAATTTTACAAGTAACGAAAAAAATGTATAGGTTGGCACTACGCAAAACAAATGCTACTGTAGCAGACGACACAATGGCAGTCCTGTTGGTCCTGTGCTGTGTTGCTTGTCTGTACTAAAATGTTTTCTTTATTATATCTGTGTTGGCGATTAAAGTGCTGCTGCTGTACTTTGCATTTTGTCCAGTGGAGGACGGCGAAACGGAGAGTGCTAGATAGTGCACAGAACTTTCTTAACTCGGTTTATTAACCGAGTTCTGTCCGTCCATGGAACCTCCAACATGCCCAAGTGCAGCAAGGTTAGCTGGGGATTGGAATAAGTCAAAGGAGTGAGTAAGAAAATGTGTCATCATGGATGGCGCTTTGTTTAGGCCTCTTATTAAAGACATTATCTTTAACTACATGGACACTGAAGAGACCTTTTAGGATCTGACTCACTGGACCAATGTCTTTTTAAACGATTACAAAAAAAAAGTAAATAGTTGGGCAACGCTTTGCTGACGCAAACCAAATTCACATAATATAACCTTACATTAAATTTAATAACGAAAGTGATAGCTTCCTGTATTATTTTCAACTTGAGTAATTGAAAGACTGTAGTTAGTGATGTGTTTACCGGAGTGATCTTGACTGGGATATATTTCCCAGTTCAAATAGAGTGGGGGTTGCAATTATTGCCATATTTTGGCGAGACATTGTTTCTCGCCAAAAAATGGGAGACTTTAGTTTCTCGCCAAAAAAAATGGTGAGACTTTGTTTCTCGCCAAAAATTGGCGAGACTTTTTTTCTTTCCCCTAGGTTGGAATGAATTCTGACCTTTGACTTTTCAGTGCACGGACTGCTCCGCTGTGCTCTTGATTGTTCGAGTTGAAACCGCCCAGCCCGTCCAGGCAAAAAAGGAGGACATACCAGCCTGACTTCTGTCGTAAGTGGAAGGCGCAATTCGGGTACCACCACACTTGGAAAAAGTATCGAAGAAATCCTATGAAAATTGCGATCTAACGGAGGAGTTTCGACGGAAAATTTCCAAAAGTGCCGTTTATTTTTCCAAGGAAAAATAAAGTAAATTTTTTGTACGATACTCGCCAAAATAAAAACCCTTTCTTATTGAGACATTTGAGGTTTTGAAATTTTTCAAAGATCAGAGTGGTATTGTGGAAAGAGTAATGGACTGGCGAAGTTCCCCATAGGAATCTGGCGGCGTGCGCTGCAGAGCATCGTCGCGTGACGCGACACTGTGTGTGTGTATGTGTGTGTGTGTGTGTGTGTGTGTGTGCAGCGGGGCGCAGTGTGTGTAGTATTTCGGGGCCTTGACGGTCCCAGTCGAGTGTTATTCCAAGAGGCGTTGACTGTTATCCCCGGGCTGATCAATGCTTGCCCTGTGCCTACACTGCCTCCTACACCCGGTCCGACACCCCACTGCAAGTCTGCATCGGCCTGTATCAGCGGCGGGGCCGTGTATCTCTCTCTGTTGGACGTCAGGCAAGATTAAGAGGTAGTTAGGTGGGCCGGGCGGGCGGCCCAGCCTTTCGGGCCCCTCGTTCTAGAGGGTGGAAATACACGTCGAGGGGTTGGCTCGGCTCGGCTCGGCTCGGCGCGGTCCAGGAAATGGTGCCACCAATCGTCAGCGCAACGCGGGGGAGCGAGCGTGTCGTTTTCGTCGCTCTGTCTCTCTCGCACTCACGGGGCGGCCCGTGGAGGTGCGAGAGAGACAGAGCGACTCCGGTAGTCAGTCTGCCGCTGCCTGCAAGGGTGGTTTCCGCGCAGCGCGGCGCCCTCGTCGCTCCGTCTCTCTCGCACTCGAGCGGCCGACCCGCAGGGGTGCGAGAGAGACGGAAGACCGCCCTGAATGGGCTGCCGCGGCCGCGCCGGCCACGCACCCCTCGAACAAACACACGCCCCGTCGGCGTGCCGTGCGCATGCCGCCGGCCGGCCGAGGGATCGTTGAAGAATCTCCCCGACTCGGCACTTTGGGGTCATCAGCGTTCTGAATTTGGGCTTCATTACCGTGTCGGCATCGCAGGGGCGCCAGCACGTGCCTCTGTGTGTGCGTGTGTGTGTGTGTCTGTCTGTCTGTCTGTCTGCTCTCTCTCTCTCTCTCTCTCTCTCTCTCCTCTCTCTCTCTCTCTCTCTCTCTCTCTGCCCCGAAAAACGCGGCGCGGAATGCGTGCGTCTCGAAGGAAGGCACGCCCCCCTTTTTTCTTTCTTTCCCCCTTGCCTCGGCGGCTCTCGCATTTCCCTTTTTAAAGGGGGGGGCCCCCCCTGTTTTCCGTTTTTTCGGTGGTAAATGGGAAAGGGCGATTTTTGTTTTTGCCACACAGGCCTTTTTGGCGTTTTTGCCCCCCCCCAATGGAAGGGGGCCAAAGACCGGGGGAAAAGGCGGCCCCCCCGCTTTTTGAGCTCCAGAGTCGCTAAATGGGACTCGAACCGAACGTGTGACCCCACCAATGGGTTGCTCGTTCACTGTTACTACATGCGGTGCTGTTCCAGTGTGGTGCCTGCTGAGTGGCATCGGTTTTCGGGACTTGTATGTGTGTGTGTCGTCACTCGTCCAAGTTACATTGGTTTGCTCTACGCGCGTAAATGAATGCATGTGTGTGTGTGTGTGTGTGTTCCTGAGAGAGACAGATTGTGCCTGTTCAAGTTGTCGGCGTCTCTGTCACACTCATTGCAGTGCGACCCGCCCGCCGCGCGTGGTTGAAGTGTCGAGTCCTGAATATGAAGGCACCACGCGTGCGCCGTGGGGGGTGTGTGGGTTTTGTGTGTGTGTGTGTGTGTGTGTGTGTGTGTGTGTGTGTGTGTGTGTGTGTGTGGCATTGCTAGTCATGACATGGGCTGCATAATACCGTAAGAGCGGAAATGCTGCTGGGGTTGGAGGCGTTTTGAGTGGCGAGCAGAAGTATATCATTGGGTCACTTGAATGCGGCGCCGATTATTCGCACGCGGGTCCTTCTGCCTGTCTGTCTGTCTGTCTGTCTGTCCGTCTGTGTGTCTGTTTGTGTGTGTGTCTGCCTGTGTGTCTGTCTGTCTGTTTGCCTGTCTGTCTGTTTGCCTGTCTGTCTGTCTGTCTGTCTGTCTGTGTGTATGTCTGTCCGTCTGCTGTTTTTTTTTAAATTCTTATTTTTAGCTGGAACGGAATTGCCGTGGAGCAGTGATTGGGTGGTCCGCTGGTTTTGCGGACGGAGGCCATCCCCGTCCCGGTCGGTGTTTGCGCGCCGAGAGTAAAAACCCGTCGAAAAGTCCGGGCGAAAGGCATGGCCGGCCAGGCGCGGCCAGGGAAGACCCTTTGGAAGGGCGCGACGCCGCGCGGCCAGAGGGCAGGGGATGTCCGGGGCAAACAGAGGGCGGTGTGCCATCAGCGGGAGATATTGGAAACCTAGCCATTTTTAACGCGTTGTTTTAGAGAAGATTTTTCATAAGCTGTCAAGCAGCTTCACTGGTAAAACTAAAGCGTAGTATTACCCACTGTTTTCAAGCGTAATCAGTTTACGCTTGAAATCAAGCGTAACAGGCTCATCCGCCAAGATTTCCCCCTATTAAAGCAGGGGGGAATTCTAGCCTATGCTTGATTTCAAGCGTAACGTCTTCAAGCATAACTTTATGCTTGACTCAAGCATAGAGTTACGCTTTAGTTTTACCAGTGTTGAAACAACTGAACTTAAATTTTGCAAAGTCAAGATTTTTTTTCGGGGGAGCGAGATCGATGCGTCAGTGGTTTGAATCCCAATATCGTGTTTCTTTAATTTTATACTTTTAAATTTTTGTTCGCTACTTTTTGAGGGCGCCAGGATCACAGGTGTGAATGGAGGGTGCAATGCGGTCCTCGTGAAGGGCAACGGACCCGGCCTGGTCCGGCTCGGCTCGGCCGGCCCGGCTCGGCCCGGCTGGTCGCTCATTGAGCGTTGGGCGGCGTTGCCATACTTCTTGGCGCACTTCGCGGCCCTTCTGGTGTCTCGGGGGGCAAACCAGTGACGCCCCCGTCGCGTCGTGCCGTCCGCCAGGTGGGTGGCGTCCGAATGGCGGCGCCACCGCGTCTGTGCGGCCCGGCGCACAGTGGGCCAGAGGACCGGTGGAGGCGGCCAAAACCCGGACGCGTTTTGGGCTCCAGAGTCGCTGAATGGGACTCGAACTGAACGTGTGACCCCAAATGGATTGGTCTCCGAACGAGGAATCATTGGTGGGGTCACACGTTGGGTTTCAGCCTTTAGGACTCTGGAGCTCAAAACGCGTCTCGAGTTTTGGCCGCCTCCACCCGTCTTCTGGCCCCCTGTGCGGCGACGGTATCGGTACTGGCCGTGCCGGTCAAAGCGCAGCGCGCAGCGCCGGAGTGGCTGCCATTCTATCCGTTCTATCCTTCCATGGCGGCTGGCTTGCAGTGGGGCCCGCGGCGTGTCCGTCTATCCTCCCCGGGGCGCCATCCCCGCGGTGGTTTAGCGACGGGCCCCGCCAACAACACCACTCCGGCGAATAGCTGCAGGAAGCGGCGGACCTTGTAGGCGGCGCTGTGTGTGTGTGTGTGTGTGTGTGTGTGTGTGTGTGTGTGTGTGTGTGTGTGTGTGTGTGGAGCGAAAATACGCCCCGCGGGACCCGGGCCTTCGCGGGCTTCGGGGGGGGGGTGGGGGGCGCCATGGAAGCGCGGGCAGGGCAGGGCAAGCCGGCTGAGGCTGGCTGAGGCTTCCAGG
>NW_023144627.1:8775610-8903057 GCF_012932325.1 Thrips palmi
CGGACAGGGGGGGGGGGCCGGACAAGGCTTAGACGACACGAGCTTTTGGGCGTTTGGGGGGGGTCCGGACAGGGGGCCGGACAGGGGGTCCGGACGGGGGGGGTCCGGCGGGGGGGTCCGGACAGGGGGTCCGGACAGGGGGTGGGGACAGGGGGTCCGGACGGGGGGGCCCGGGACAGGGGGCCCGGACAAGGCTTCAGACAGACACGAGTTTTTTGGGCGCAAAGGGGGGGTCCGGACGGGGGGTGGCCCGGAGGGGGGCCCGGACGGGGGGCCGGGACGGGGGCCGGCAAGGGGGTCCGGCAGGCAAGGGGGGCCCGGGACGGGGGGGTCCGGAAGGGGGGTCCGGACGGGGGTCCGGAAAAGGGCTTCGACAGACACGAGCTTTGGGCGCTAAGGGGGTCCGGACAGGGGGTCCGGACAGGGGGTCCGGACAGGGGGGCCCGGAAAAGGGGGGTTTTTGGGGCCAGGGGGTCGGACAGGGGGGCCGACAGGGGGGTCGGACAAGGCTTCAGACGACACGAGTTTTGGGGCCAAAGGGGGGCCCCGGGAAAGGGGGGCCCGGACGGGGGGGTCCGGACGGGGGCCCGGACGGGGGGTCCGGACAGGGGGGTCCGGACGGGGGGGCCCGGGACAGGGGGTCCGGACAAGCTTCAGACAGACCGAGCTTTGGGCGCTAAGGGGGTCCGGACAGGGGGGTCCGGACAAGGCTTCAGACAGACACGAGCTTTTGGGCGCTAAGGGGGGTCCGGACAGGGGGGTCCGGACAGGGGGTCCGGACAGGGGGGTCCGACAGGGGGTCTGGACAGGGGGGTCCGGACAGGGGGTCTGGACAGGGGGGTCCGGACATGGGGTTCCGACAAGGCTTCAGACGGACACGAGCTTTTGGGCGCTAAGGAGGGCCCGGACAGGGGGGTCCGGACAGGGGGGTCCGGACAAGGCTTCAGACAGACACGAGCTTTGGGCGCTAAGGGGGTCCGACAGGGGGGTCCGGACAAGGCTTCAGACAGACACGAGCTTTTGGCGCTAAGGGGGGTCCGGACAGGGGGGTCCGGACAGGGGGGTCCGGACAGGGGGGTCCGGACAGGGGGGTCCGGACAGGGGGGTCCGGACAGGGGGGTCCGGACAGGGGGGTCCGGACAGGGGGGTCCGGACAGGGGGGTCCGAACAGGGGGGTCCGGACAAGGCTTCAGACAGACACGAGCTTTGGGCGCTAGGGGGGTCCGGACAGGGGGGTCCGGACAAGGCTTCAGACAGACACGAGCTTTTGGGCGCTAAGGGGGGTCCGGACAGGGGGGTCCGGACAAGGGGGTCCGGACAGGGGGGTCCGGACAGGGGGGTCCGGACAGGGGGTCCGGACAGAGGGGTCCGGACAGGGGGGTCCGGACAGGGGGGTCCGAACAGGGGGGTCCGGACAAGGCTTCAGACAGACACGAGCTTTGGGCGCTAAGGGGGGTCCGGACAGGGGGGTCCGGACAAGGCTTCAGACAGACACGAGCTTTTGGGCGCTAAGGGGGGTCCGGACAGGGGGGTCCGGACAGGGGGGTCCGGACAGGGGGGTCCGGACAGGGGGGTCCGGACAGGGGGGTGCGGACAGGGGGGTCCGGACAAGGCTTCTGACTGACACGAGCTTTTGGCGCTAAGGGGGGTCCGGACAAGGGGGTCCGGACAGGGGGTCCGGACAGGGGGGTCCGGACAGGGGGGTCCGGACAGGGGGTCTGGACAGGGGGGTCCGGACATGGGGTTCCGGACAAGGCTTCAGACGGACACGAGCTTTTGGGCGCTAAGGAGGGCCCGGACAGGGGGGTCCGGACAGGGGGTCCGGACAGGGGGGTCCGGACGGGGGGGTCCGGAAGGGGGGTCCCGACAGGGGGTTCCGGACAGGGGGTCCGGACAGGGGGGTCCGGACAGGGGGGTCCGGACAAGGCTTCAGACAGACACGAGCTTTTGGGCGCTAAGGGGGTCCGGACAGGGGGCCGGACGGGGGGGTCCGGACAGGGGGGTCCGGACAAGGCTTCAGACAGACACGAGCTTTTGGGGCCTAAGGGGGGTCCGGACAGGGGGGTCCGGACGGGGGGGTCCGGACAGGGGGGTCCGGACAAGGCTTCAGACAGACACGAGCTTTTGGGCGCTAAGGGGGGTCCGGACAGGGGTCCGGGACAAGGCTTCAGACAGACACGAGCTTTTGGGCGCTAAGGGGGGTCGGACATGGGGGTCCGACAAGGCTTCAGACAGACACGAGCAGATCTTAGGGGGTGAGTGGCGCTCCGCTGAGTTCGCTCGCTGGCCTCGCGACTCTCTCGCTCCGCGAAAAAAAACAACGACAAAAAAAGCAAACAAATCGAGAATCGATATAGACGACACGGTAGGCAAATGGGGCTGTAGTGTTGTGACCACAGGCTGCGAAATTGCCGGCCCCTCGTAAACTAGGCCTGATTCGACAGGTAAATGGCGGATTCGGACTGACGCCAGAGTCTCTCTCTCGCTCTCTCTCTCTCTCTCTCTCTCTCTCTCTCTCTCTCTCTCTCAGGCCGGATGGTGCGAGAGAGCCAGAGACAGATGAGGCAGCGGTTGCAGCGGCCAGTGGGGCAGATAGGTGTATGATTCGTGTGCTGTCCGGGCCCTCTGCCTGCGTGCCCCGCCCTGCCCCGCCCTGCCTGCCCCCAGGGTGGTGACCGGCACCCTGATAGCCCCAATCGTCACCACTAGCTTCCGCAGTGCACTGTGTGCATGCAGTCCGACCGGCACAGGGCTCTCTGCCCCTGCCTACTTCCTGGTGGCTCAATCAAGCCCTCACTGGGAAAGAAAAATCCTAAGTTTGGTAGGGTCCGGAATAGGGTCCGAAAAGTCGGACTTTCCTCCTGTCGATTCCACTTAACTGACACGGAAAACGCGAGTATGGTCCATTTCAAAAGCGACCCTTTCTGTGATTTTTTTTCTACTACCAGTGTAGCTGCTGAGCTGGCAGTGGGCATGGGGGGGGGGGGTCAGGGTGGGGTGGGGGGGGGGCAGGGGGGTCATGACCCCCCCCCTTTGGCCACTAGACAGCCGCCTGGAAGGTAGGCATTGCGGTACTTTCCCCCTGTAAGTAGGCAAAAAGCATGGCCCGACCCCCCCCCCTTTCAAAATTTCTGCGCACGCCACTGGCAGCTGGCTACCCGATATTTCCGTATCCGAGTCCCTGTTTGATGAATTCGGGGCTCGGGCCGAAGCCGACTGGTGTCCTGCCCCTGCGTCCTCGCTGGCGGTAGGCCTACAGTGGCGCCGCCGTGGTGACAGGGGCCTGCGGCGTCCTCCCCGGACGGGACAAAGTCGTTGGGCTGTCTGCAACAGCGGCCCCTCTGTGTTGCCCGCGCCAAATGTTTGCCGAGCTATATTTGTGTATTTGCCACTCCCCCGCGAACTTGGGAATGGATCCCCGCTTGATCCTCAGCCGTCCCGCGGAAGCCCGCCCGTCTCGTCTTGAGCCGCCGCCCGCCTCTCTCTCTCTCTCTCTCCTCTCTCTCTCTCTCTCTCTCTCTCTCTCTCTCTCTCTCCTCTCTCTCTCTTCTCTCTCCACTTCCTCCCGTGTGCCAATATTGCGCATGGTCCCCTGCTGTCGTCCCGGTGTTGATAGGCCGTAACTTGCGACACGACGTGCACCCCCCCCCCTTTGCAACCTGTTCCGGAGGTTAGGCAACCCGCTAGCCGCCTGTGTGTGTGTGTGTGAGTGCGTGCACGTGCGTGCCCAAGCCGTTGTCCCAAGAGGTCGTCGCATGCCGATAACTGCGTCGGGTGGTTGTCAGGTCGTCAGGTGAGTCGGTGTGAGTGCTCCACCGCCGCCGACTGTCGCCGACCTGAAGAAACAGGGAGGAACTGACCTGGTCAATACGCTGCCCTGCCAGTAGTAACGCAAAGACCGATACTTTTCCCGCACCAAACAGCGGAATTTTGTTTTTTAGCAGTGTGCCGCCGCAGCCCTCTCTAGACTCCCAGACAAGCCCGGACGGGGAAAACTTTCCGAGATTGAGAAATTTGTCCGTTTCTTTGTTGACTGCGGACTGTGCGGCGCCGCTGCCATTTCGGCTCGGCCTTTGGGGCTCGGACCGATTCCGAGAGCCCTTTCTTCCGTCTCTCTCGCACTCCGTGGGGGCGTCCCGTTCCGGGTGCGAGAGAGACGGACAGAGCGCCGAAAACGACTGCAAGGCTCGCGGGCCAGCGAGGCCAGCGCCATCGGTCACCCCCAAGTAAAGCCATACGGGGAATTCAAAGTGAACGGAAGACTGGGCGCGATGAATCACCGCCCATTGACAGTGATGAGTGGCGTCCGTCACGCGGAAAAGGAGGAGAAGGAGGATGAGGAGGAAGATGAGAAGGAGGAGGAAAAGAAAACGAAAACGCGTAAACGAAAACGAGAAAACGCGATAACGATAACGCGATAACGATTGCGCGAAAACGATAACGCGAAAACGGAAACGTGAAAACGACAACGCGAAAACGAAAACGAAAACGTGAAAACGAAAACACGAAAACAAAAACGCGGAAACGGAAACAAAACGCGAAAACGAAAACGCGAGAAAACGAAAAAGAGAAAACGAAAACGCGAGGAAACGAAAACGCGAGAAAACGAAAAAGAGAAAACGAAAACGCGAGGAAAACGAAAAAGAGAAAACGAAAAACGCGGAAAACGGAAACGAAAACGACGAAAACGACGAAAACGAAAGACGGGCTGAAGGGTTAAAAGAAGGGTCGTTGGTAGTGGCCGCGTGAGGCGGGGTGTGGTGCGGTGGGGCGGTGGTGCGGGGCGGGGCGCTCCGATTTGGCACGCGAGCGCCGCAGCGCGTTACTGTCGCGCCGATGATGAACGTGAGCGTCGTTTTGTTGATGGCCTGTCGGCCGGTGGTGGCTGGCCGTGGCCTGGCCATCGCGCCGTTTTTGCTTCATGTTTTCGGGGAGCAAGTTATGGAGGGCGCCGAGTTTGCATTTTTGGCCCGGAGTGTCGGGGTTGCAGTGTGGGTACCCTTGGAGGAACGGTTGCCGGGGATGGTGGTGATGTGATCGTGGAGGAAAGGTGGGGGTACAGTAATGTGAAGATGATGAGAAAGTGAACATGGTGATGAGGTGGAGGAGGTGATCATGATGTAATGAAGTAAAGACAATCATATGGTGAAGATGAATATGAAATAAACACGATCAAGTGAAGATGATGATGAGGTGAAGATGATGATGAAGTGAAGGTGATACTGAGGTGAAGATGATGATCAGGTGAAGATGATGATCAGGTGAAGATGATGATCAGGTGAAGATGATGATGAGGTGAAGATGATGATCAGGTGAAGATGATAAGGTGGAGATGATGAGAGGATGACAACGTGAAGATGATGGTAAGGGGCAATGATCATGGTGTGGTGAAGTTGACGGTGTTGGTGAAGGTGTTGGTGAACGTTCCAACAAGGAGCGTGCCCCCGCCCCGGGCGGCGGAAAGTCCCCTGGGGTGGTGATGAGCGCTAAAGGATGCGATGGAGGACCGCGCAGTCCCTGCAGACTGAGAGTCGTCGCTCTGTCTCTCTCGCTCTCACGGAACGCGGCGGAGGGGTGCGAGAGAGACAAACACGACTCTCAGTGTGCCGGAGTCTTGGTGGAGGCAGCCCTGCGACTGGCGCCCCGCCTCGCCACGCCTCGCCACGCTTGGCCACGCTCCACCGGAGGCCCACGCGTCTATTCCCTGCTCTACCGGAGATTGTTGAAAAATGAGACCCCCGGAGTCGTCCCCGGTCCCTGGTCCCGGAGCGACGCGGCGCGCCTCGCAGCTGTCGCGGGCCGACGGACGGACGGACAGACAGACAGACAGACAGACAGACAGACAGACAGACAGACAGACAGACAGACAGACAGACTGACAGACTGACAGACTGACAGACAGACAGACAGACAGACAGACAGACAGACAGACAGACAGACAGACAGACAGACAGACAGACTGACAGACTGACAGTGGGCCGAAACGGTGACGGGTACATTGATGGTGAGTGACAGTGTTGCCACGTAAGTAGGCGAGACTCCCACGATGCACCAGTGTCGAAAGGGTTGCCAACCTCGGCGGGCCTGCCAGGCAATGTGCAGGCTTTGCTCTCGAGAGAGGTTGCCTGGTAGGCAGGCGGGGGTTGGCAACCCTTTCGACACTCGTGGGAATGTTTGCCCACTTGCGTGGCGGCAAACGCTGGGCGATCGGGCTCGTTGGAGTGCGGCGCCCTGGCCTGGGCTTGCCCGCTGGCTGGGCCCCGCGGGCTTTGGAGGCTTTCGAGGCTTTCCCGTGCCGTCGGGCTTGACGAGAACGTCCGCCAGCCGTCCGCGGGCCATCGCGCCGCAGGTGCCCCGGGCTTAGCTACGCCCCCCAGGGCCAGGGGCGGAGCCAGGGGGCCGCACCCGCGGCGACTCTGCAGCAGTAGCGCACAGTGGGCCAGAAGACCGGTGGAGGCGGTCGAAACCCCGGACGCGTTTTGAGCTCCAGAGTCGCTGAATGGGACTCGAACCGCACGTGTGACCCCACCAATGGATTGCTCTTCGAACGAGGAATCCATTGGTGGGGTCACACGTACGGTTCGAGTCCTGTTCAGCGACTCTGGAGCTCAAAACGCGTCTGGAGTTTCGGCCGCCTCCACCGGTCTTCTGGCCCATTGTGTGGCGGGGTCAGGGGGCCGCACCCGCGGCGGCGCTGTAGTTGCACCAGCGCCATGTCGAAAAAAAAAACAACGACAAAAAAAGCAAACAAATCGAGAATCGATATAGACGACACGGTAGGCAAATGGGGCTGTAGTGTTGTGACCACTGGCTGCGAAATTGCCGGCCCCTCGTAAACTTGGCCTGATTCGACAGGTAAATGGCGGATTCGGACTGACGCCAGGAGTCTCTCTCTCTCTCTCTCTCTCTCTCTCTCTCTCTCTCTCTCTCTCTCTCTCTCTCTCTCTCTCTCTCTCAGGCCGGATGGGTGCGAGAGAGACAGAGACAGATGAGGCAGCGGTGCACCGGCCAGTGGGGCAGATAGGTGTATGATTCGTGTGCTGTCCGGAGCCCTCTGCCTGCGTCCCCCGCCCTGCCCTGCCCTTCCCCCCAGGGTGGCGACCGGCACCCCGATAGCCCCAATCGTCACCACTAGCTTCCGCAGTGCACTGTGTGCATGCAGTCCGACCGACACAGGGCTCTCTGCCCCTGCCTACTTCCTGGTGGCTCAAATCAAGCCCTCACTGGGAAGAAAAATCCTAAGTTTGGTAGGGTCCGGAATAGGGTCCGGAAAAATCGGACTTTCCCCCTGTCGATTCCACGTAACTGACACGGAAAACGCGAGTATGGTCCAGTTTCAAAATCGACCCTGTTCTGTGATTTTTTTTCTACTACCAGTGCAGCTGCAGCTGGCTACCCGATATTTCCGTATCCGACTCCCTGTTTGATGAATTCGGGGCTCGGGACCGAAGCCGACTGGTGTCCTGCCCCACTGCGTCCTCGCTGGCGGTAGGCCTACAGTGGCGCGGCGCCGTGGTGACAAGGGTCCTGCGGCGTCCTCCCCGGACGGGACAAAGTCGTTGGGCCTGTCTGCAACAGCGGCCTCTCTGTGTTGCCCGCGTCAAATGTTTGCCGAGCTATATTTGTGTATTTGCCACTCCCCGAACTTGGGAATGGATCCCCGCTTGATCCTCAGCCGTCCCGCGGAAGCCCGCCCGTCTTCGTCTTGAGCCGCCGCCTCTCTCTTTCTCTCTCTCTCTCTCTCTCTCTCTCTCTCTCTCTCTCTCTCTCCCACTTCCTCCCTTGTGCTCCAATATAATGCGCATGGTCCCCTGCTGTCGTCCCGGTGTTGATAGGCCGTAACTTGCGACACGACGTGCACTCCCCCCCCCTTTGCACCTGTTTCCGGAGGTTAGGCAACCCGCTAGCCGCCTCTGTGTGTGTGTGTGTGTGTGTGTGTGTGTGTGTGCACGTGCGCGCCCAAGCCGTTGTCCCAAGAGGTCGTCGCATGCCGATAACTGCGTCGGGTTGGTTGTCAGGTCGTCAGGTGAGTTGGTGTGAGTGCTCCACCGCCGCCGACTGTCGCCGACCTGAAGAAACAGGAAGCAACTGACCTCGTCAATACGCTGCCCTGCAAGTAGTAACGCAAAGACCGATACTTTTTCCGCACCAAACAGCGGAATTTTTATTTTTTTTTAGCAGTGTGACGCCGCAGCCCTCCAGACTTCCAGACAAGCCCGGACGGGGAAAACCTTCCGAGATTGAGAAATTTGTCCGTTTCTTTGTTGACTGCGGACTGTGCGGCGCCGCTGCCATTTCGGCTCGGCTTTTGGGGCTCGGACCGATTCCGAGAGCCCTTTCTTCCGTCTCTCTCGCACTCGTGGGGGCGTCTCGTTCTGGGTGCGAGAGGGACGGACAGAGCGCCGAAAACGACTGCAAGGCTCGCGGGCCAGCGAGGCCAGCGCCATCGGTCACCCCCAAGTAAAGCCATACGGGGAATTCAAAGTGAACGGAAGACTGGGCGCGATGAATCACCGCCCATTGACAGTGATGAGTGGCGTCCGTCACGCGGAAAAGGAGGAGAAGGAGGATGAGGAGGAAGAGGGGAAGGAGGAGGAAAAGAAAACAAAAACGCGTAGACGCCCGTACAAAAATAAATGCCTCTAGAGTGTCTCGAGCCGAGACACTCTAGAGACGTTCTGGAGACGATGTGGAGACGGTCTGGAGACACTGAGGAGGCAAAATCGGAGACACTGTCGAGACGCTTTGGAGACACCGCCGAGACACTGTGGAGACGTCGGGAGTTTCTCGACACTGTCTCTATTCTGTCTCGAAAAGGAGACACTCTGGAGACGTTCTGGAGACACTTTAGGGAGACGATCTAGAGACAGTGCGGAGACACTGTAGAGACACGCGGCGGGAGCGCCGGGCGCCTCCCCCCTCCTCCCACGAGACGGCGTGGAGACGCGTTGGAGACATTCTAGAGACACAACTGGCTCCCCTCCAAACAAAAACTGAAGCCGGCGCCGCACTGGGCGGATTCGACCCACAGACTGCCAGCATCACAACACGGACGACTGGCGTCGGAGCGCACTCGGCCAAAGTGACGCTCCTTAGAGGAGGTCTGCCGGCGCGCCGACACATGGTTCCGTGCAGCGGCAATACTCTACACTCCACGCGGCGACCGCTGTCACGAGAAGTTCATGCAGTGTTATTCATTAGTAATTACTTTCGGTGCATTTGAATAAAGGAACGTTCAGAAAACGGGGTATTCAAACAGAGAAAGGAACATAGTGCTGACAACCAAGATGTTTTAAGTAAAACGACAGCGGTGGCCGCGCAGAGTGTTGCCGCTGGTCCGAACCATGTGTCGGCGCGCCGGCAGACCTCCTCTAAGGAGCGTCGCTTTGGCCGAGTGCGCTCCGACGTCAGCCATCCGTGTTGTGATGCTGGCAGTCTGTGGGTCGAATCCGCCCAGTGCGGCGCCGGCTTCAGTTTTTGTTTGGAGGGGAGCCAGTTGTGTCTCTAGAATGTCTCCAACGCGTCTCCACGCCGTCTCGTGGGAGGAGGGGGAGGCGCCCGGCGCTCCCGCCGCGTGTCTCTACAGTGTCTCCGCACTGTCTCTAGATCGTCTCCCTAAAGTGTCTCCAGAACGTCTCCAGAGTGTCTCCTTTTCGAGACAGAATAGAGACAGTGTCGAGAAACTCCCGACGTCTCCACAGTGTCTCGGCGGTGTCTCCAAAGCGTCTCGACAGTGTCTCCGATTTTGCCTCCTCAGTGTCTCCAGACCGTCTCCACATCGTCTCCAGAACGTCTCTAGAGTGTCTCGGCTCGAGACACTCTAGAGGCATTTATTTTTGTACGGGCGAAAACGAGAAAACGCGATAACGATAACGCGTTAACGATTACGCGAAAACGATAACGCGAAAACGGAAACGTGAAAACGAAAACGCGAAAACGAAAACGCGAAAACGTGAAAACGAAAACACGAAAACAAAAACGCGGAAACGGAAACAAAACGCGAAATCGAAAACGCGAGAAAACGAAAAAGAGAAAACGAAAACGCGAGAAAACGAAAAAGAGAAAACGAAAAAGAGAAAACGAAAACGCGAGAAAACGAAAAAGAGAAAACGAAAACGCGAGAAAACGAAAAAGAGAAAACGAAAACGCGAAAACGGAAACGAAAACGACGAAAACGACGAAAACGAAAGACGGGCTGGAAGGGTTAAAAGAAGGGTCGTTGGTAGTGGCCGCGTGAGGCGGGGTGTGGTGCGGTGGGGCGGGGTGGGGCGAGGCGGGGCGGGGCGCTCCGATTTGGCACGCGAGCGCCGCAGCGCGTTACTGTCGCGCCGATGATGAACGTGAGCGTCGTTTTGTTGATGGCCTGTCGGCCGGTGGTGGCTGGCCGTGGCCTGGCCATCGCGCCGTTTTTGCTTCATGTTTTCGGGGAGCAAGTTATGGAGGGCGCCGAGTTTGCATTTTTGGCCCGGAGTGTCGGGGTTGCAGTGTGGGTACCCTTGGAGGAACGGTTGCCGGGGATTGTGGTGATGGTGATCGTGGGAGGAAAGGGATGGGGGTACAGTAATGTGAAGATGATGAGAAAGTGAACATGGCGATGAGGTGGAGGAGGTGATCATGATGTAATGAAGTAAAGACAATCGTAAGGTGAAGATGAATATGAAATAAACATGATCAAGTGAAGATGATGATGAGGTGAATATGATGATGAGGTGAAGATGATGATGAGATGAAGATGATGAGGTGAAGATGATGAGGTGAAGATGATGATGAGGTGAAGATGATCATGAGGCGAAGATGATGAGGTGATGATGATAAGAGGATGATGACAACGTGAAGATGATGGTAAGGGGCAATGATCATGGTGTGGTGAAGTTGACGGTGTTGGTGAAGGTGTTGGTGAAGGTGTTGGTGAACGTTCCAACAAGGAGCGTGCCCCCGCCCGGGGCGGCGGAAAGTCCCCTGGGGTGGTGATGAGCGCTAAAGGATGCGATGGAGGACCGCGCAGTCCCTGCAGACTGAGAGTCGTCGCTCTGTCTCTCTCGCTCTCACGGAACGCGGCGGAGGGGTGCGAGAGAGACAACAAGCTAGGGCCCGCCCTTCCGTCGAACCGAGTTGCCAGCTCCGCTTCGCTGCGCCGGCAACTCGGTTCGACAGGGGGCCGGCCCAGCTTGGCCTGCCGGCGGCCTTTTCTCGGGCCTTCGGCCCTCGCATCAAACCCAACTTGGCCAGTCGAAGGCCCGGGCCTTCGGCCCGCTCGCATCACACACACCGTGAGCGGGTAAAGCAAAGTTATCGATGTACCATCGTGACTTAGGCCCGCCCTTCTATTCACAATATGCAATAGTCCTTACACTTTTTACTCCAACTGTCCTTAGAATATGCCCATTTCGTTTGTCTCTTCGTCCTCATTCCGAAAATACCCATATTTGCCATGCTACTGCAACTCCTTGGAATAGAGGCACAGCATGAGCGCAAAACGAGTCCGTCGCACTTTTTCCCATAACTCATGAAGGCGGGCTCCTGGACCCCCCTTCCGACCCCTCGTTGAAGAGGTCTTGCCAAGACCTATCCAAAACTTAAGTAAAAATTTTCAGTCGGTCGACTCCCTTTTTTCAAGATCCTGATGTGACTAATAGACGAAGTCGGGCTCCTGGACCCCCTTTCCGACCCCTCGTTGAAAAGGTCTTGCTGAGACCAATCGAAATCTGCAATAAATTTTTTTAGTCGGTCGACCCCCTTTTTTGAAGATCCTGATCTGGCCAACTTGTAAAAGCGGCCGATGGGGTCGGGACCAGGTCCATTCATCTTGTCTCGTCGCCCCGATTCCAAAAATACCCCTATGTGCCCTGCTAGCACCAGTAATGGCGGAAATCCCCCTCCCGCTCATGTAAACCATGATGCACCTGCAGCAGCCCTTGTGCGACCCGGACGGGATTTGCACCACCGGATTATTTGTTTGGACGGTACTCCTGAAGTACCCTTCAAATCTGGTTACTCTAGCTCAACTCCTTCCTTGTACACAGACGCCAACAACAACAACAACAACAACAACAACAACACACAGACACAAAGGCAAATGCATAGGCCCTCCCCCTATTTTTTGAATAGAAGGGCGGGCCAAAAACGACTCTCAGTGTGCCGGAGTCTTGGTGGAGGCAGCCCTGCGACTGGCGCCCCGCCTCGCCACGCCTCGCCACGCTTGGCCACGCTCCACCGGAGGCCCACGCGTCTTTTCATCGTTTCGGACTGGAATTGGATGGCCCGGGGTGAAAGGGTCTGCCGGCCCGGCTCGGCCCGGCTCGGCTCGGCTCACGTGTGGCGCGGCTGGCGCGGCTGGCTGCTCGGCTCGGCGCGGCGGGGCGGCCGGGGCTCGCCTCCTTGCGGGCAGGATGGCTGGATTGGGGCGCGGATCTGATTTGGGTGTTGTGCGCCGCCTAATGCGGGCCGGGGCTTTATCGCCAAGTAAACACGGGCTTTACCCCGCCCCGCCACGCCCCACCCCGCCACGCCCCACCCCGCCCCACCCCGCCCCGCCACGCCCCACCCCGCCACGCCCCACCCCGCCCCGCGGACCTGGCGGCGGGCTGCATGCACATGAGACAACCTCATTCTGGCCGAAAAGAGGGAAGTGGAGGCGGGAAAATACTTGACGGGATTACAGTGGAGGCGAGAGGGCGAGGAAGTGCGAAAGACTGGCGAACGAGGCGATATAAACCTTCGCCGCCGCCGCTGCACTTTCAAAATGTGTTGCGTGATATTTATAATAATGTTTTCCGGTTCGTGTTTTTTTTTTTGGGGTGCGATTGTTCTTTCTTTGCCGGTTCCGCAAACACTGGTACCGTTGTGCCGGAGACGTGCCATGTGTGGCGACTGTGTGTGTGTGTGCGTGCATCTTGGCAAAGTGCCCCCCATCCATCCATTTCCTCTGCTCTCTGTGTGTGTGTGTGTGTGTGTGTGTGTGTGTGTGATTCGCATGCGGTGAGCGCTGTGCAGCGTGTGTGGCGATGCACACTTTGTTATCCCAGCGGATCAGATCGACGACTGCAGTCGGATATGCAGCGAGTGAAACCAAACCACCCACGCCGCCGCCGTCCGGAAGAGTGAGAGACAACATGATATGAACAGCACCTGTTGAATATGCAAAATTAAATTACACTCATAATTTTGTTGTTGTGAATTTGGTGGAAGTGTGCACAAAGCAATTTGTGTAAACTTCATCCGAACTAAATTTGTTTATATAACGAACCTTCCCTTTTTTCGACTTCCTTAGGAATTAAGTGTACACAAAAAAAAACTGTTAATTTCCAAGAATGTATTTTTTCCCGTAACTTGCGCTCAGATTGTGTGTGTGGTGTGTGTGTGTGTGAGCGAGCGTGATTTACTGCAGGCCGAGCGAAATTAGATTATTGATGCCCTTGACGGACACCCGAGGCGCTCTCCCCCCTTCTTGGGCCTTTCCGTCAGCCTGTCGCCAAAGTGTGAAAGATGACCCCAGCTGCTCGGACACAATCGAGCGAGGGAGACGAGAGAGAGAGAGAGGGGAGACTTTGCGAACTGCAAGTCTGTCTGCTCTCTTAGCGCCCCCCTTCCAACTTTTAGGCCTTCCCTCCTGACACGGAGCTCAACACCGCCGTGGCCGTCGCGGGTTTTTTCCTCGCCTCCTGAAACCCTGAAATGCGAGCCAATTGAGACTGAAGGGGGCGCCAGCAGAGGTCTTCCTCCCCGGAGCAGAGTTGAGTAGTCGGGGGGAGAAGGGGGGGGAAAGGGGGGGAGTCCGGGGTTCGGGGGGCGAAACCGCGCGCCTGGGCCTTGCTACACACTACAAACCGTTATCGTTATGGAAATTTGGCAACTGGCTCGGAAGTAATGGACTGGTAAGACCGCGCGACGCCAAGGCTCTGTGTATGTGCGAGAGAGAGAGAGACGGAGAGGGGGGGGGGCTGTGTCGCATTCGGGCCACTCGCAGTGAATTGAAATTCAGATTGCGACAGTCTTTTTTGCGTGACCCCGTCCCGCCGAAGAGGACGCTACGGCCCCAGTATGCGTTGTCTGGTCATTCCCGACATTTAGATGGTTATCAGTTCGGTGGCGCCCGCCACACAGACAGACAGACAGACAAACTGTCAGACGGACGGACTGACAGACAGACAGCAGGTTGCCGCTGACATGTAGGTCGTGTTCGGCCCGAATGCCTGACATGCATTACCCGATGCACACATCTGTGGCGATGACGGGGTGCCGTTCCCGAGGGGCCAAGGTTTTCCCCTTTCCGCGCTGTCATCCCCTGCAGACTGATTCCGGGAGTCGCTTTCTGTCTCCCTCCTCGCACCCGTGGGGCGTAGGCACGAGAGAGACAGCAACGGGAACGACTTTCTGAATGAGCCTGCCTACGGCCAAAGCGCCGCCCCACAGTGGGCCAGGAGATTGGTGGAGGCGGCCAAAATCCCGGACGCGTTTTGAGCTCCAGAGTCGCTAAATGGGACTTGAACCGAACGTGTGACCCCACCAATGGATTGCTCTCCAAACGAGCAATCCATTGGTGGGGTCACACGTTCGGTTCGAGTCCTGTTTAGCGACTCTGGGAGCTCACAACGCGTCTAGCGTTTTGGCTACCTCCTTCTGGCCCACTGTGCGCCCCGGGGTGTCGCACCAGCGGCACGTGCGCGGTCCAGCCCGGCCCGACCACAACACGTTGAATTATACGTGGGAAAACAAGCCGACCTGACCCGGCCTGACCCCGCCCCGTCTCTCGCGCGCCTGCAGCCCCCTGGCCAGGGGCGGCGGGGGCGGCGGACTGTGGCTCGAGTGGGGTCGGGCCGGGGGGGCCGTGCGGGTTTATAAGGATTTCTCAAGGGGGCGCGGGTGCACTGGGAGAATGCCGAAGTTGTGGGAGGGAGAGATTGTGTGTGTGTGTGTGTGTGTGTGTGTGTGGTGTGTGTGTGTGTGTGTGTGTGTGTGAAAGAGGGAGAGAAAGAGAGGGGGAGGGAGAGGGAGAGAGAAGTGTGAGGGGCTGGATTTCGGATAATTAGTGTCCAGTGGGCCCGTGCCGGAGGCCGGTAGGACAAAAGAAAGACAAGAGGCCCTCTGTCTGCCGCTTGGAGCGGGACACGAGTGGGACACCCACCCAATGGGACACCCTTGTTGCTGCTGACAGACTGGGAATTGATTGGGAGGCGAGTGTGCGTGCCCTGTGCGTGACAATCTGCTCCATTTTTAGAGCCCCTCACTTCCCCTTCCTGCTCCTCTCCATACGTTTCCTCCCTTTAGCCTCCTTCGCCTGATCGCTTCCGTTCCTGATTTTCTTCGCTTCCGTTCTCGATCCTCTCTCCGACCTCTTTCTTCCCGTCCTCTTCTGGCACTCCTCCCCTCTTGTCCCTCCCCCGGTCCTCCTCCTTGCCCTGCTAATCTCTCCTCCTCGTGCCCCGATCTTCATTCACTCCTGGGACATTGCCTTCTGCTCATCTTCCTTTCCTCTCACTTAGTTTGACCTTATTAATCTTCTCACCCTGACGTGCTGACCCGTCCCACTCTCTCTAACCTCCCTTGTTGATCTTCATCCATTTCGTGACGACCTTCATTCGATTTCTGAGCTCCTTAGTTGACTTTCATCCACTTCCTTACGTCCTTAGTTGGCCTTCATCCACGTCCTGACCATCCTTAATGGCCTTCATCCAATTTCTGACCTCCTTAGTTGACTTTTACCCACTTCCTGACTGCCCTTCATCCCTGGCCATCTCTCGGTGACCTTCATCCACTTATATCTGACCTTATTCACCCTTACCTACTTCTTTTACATCCTTTAGTGATCCTCATCCACTTCCTGACCTCCTTTGCTGACCCTCGTCCACGTCCTGACCACTGGAGACCTTTACCATTTCCTGATCCTCTTTTTGGTGATCTTCCTGACCTCCTTCCGCGATGATCTTCCTGACTGCCATTCTTCTTCTCCTGACCTCGTGATCCTCGTCTGATTAGGGCGGTGGGTGCTGTCTCCCGTCAGCATCAACGGCCGACCCTCTGGTTTATCCACAACTCTCTCCCTCCCCTTCTCTTTCTTCCTTTGTCGCCCCATTGTCCTCTTTCTCTTTTTCTTTGGCCATTAAGTCATCCTGGCCCGCTAAGCCTGCCCCAGGGCCTGCCCAAGGCCTGGCCGCCACTAGCAACCAAAGCAGGAATAAAGGATGGAAGCCTAAAGGCCGGGAGGAGCTTACGGCGTGCCAGCCCCACACGTACTGTCACCACACTAAAAAGGAGGGGGAAATTGCGTGGTTTTTTTTCTGGGTTTGTTTGGTGACTTTGCAATTGGGTAAGTGGGTCGATTCCGGCGTCCGTTGGGGAAGAGATTGACAAGCAGCTTTGGGGTGTTTACACAAGCCGAAAGAGATCCAGGGTGCCGTAGGTCAGTAACATCACAGAAATCGGCATTGGTCTGGGGATCTAGAGATATTGAAATTGTGTGCTCGGTCACTTTCTTGTTTATACGAATAATATAAGTCTAGCAGCTCAGATCCGACGGCTGGTGCCGCAGTTTTGAATACAATCCGTCGTGTCAGTAGAAACGATTGTTACATTAAATACGAACCAAACAAATACCAGTTGATCACTGATCACTGACAACACACTGGTGGTCAGTGAACTGACATGTAGCAACCCCTTTTATCATGTCTGACGATGACTCGAGTGATTGGCCAAAGTCCGGATTACACTGGCCAGGCCACCCACGCGAGGTCACCCCGGTTACCCCACACGCGACGCTGGGTGCCCTGAATGCGCTTGATGGCAGTATTTGGGGCCCCTGGGCCTTACTGTGACGCGGGGCGGCCGCTCAGCAGGCTCAGGTGCCGGGCCGTAACGCGAGCCCATACATCAAACCTCCCGTTTTGGAGCCCAGAAAAACGATTCCCAAAAGAGACACTGGTATCTCCAAGGAGTCCAGGGAATCGGCTACTGCAGCGCTTGGGAAAGATGCTTTCCACCCGAGTTTGGGGAAATTTTGACCAGAAATGCCCTCACCGGGACCCAACCAGTGTCAAAATTTTGATGATTAAAATCAAGGCAATGTTTTTAAAAGTAACCAAGGAAAACGCTATCAAAATAACCCAACCCTCTCCCAGATCATTTCTTCCAGTTCCCAGCGCTTTCCCTTTAATAGCCATGTCTGCAGTGCTTTTTAAAAACTGAGGGCTGGAATACAAATAAACCATTTGGGCCCGGAACCTAGCCGCTTTTTCCTGCATTAACCTCTGTTTGGGGCCGAGAAAAACGATTCAATAGAGTCATGGTGGTCCCCGAAGGAGTGCATGGAAGGGGACGCATGTGCTTGTGGAAAAGATGCTCCACGCTGCTGGGGATAGACCACAATGCCCCTTCTAGCCTGTAGGACTGTCGCAGCTCACTTTGATGCCAACCTCTAAGGCAATGTTGATGTCACCAAGGGAGCCTCTCAATAATAATGCACCCGATCGGTGCCCTAGATACATTCCTCTTCCATGTTCGGGGCTTCCGTTTAATAGCCATGTGCAGTGCTGTACTTAAACTGAGTCCGATACAAATCAATCCATTTGCCGGAACCTCGTCGCTGTCCTGCATTAACACATGCAGGTCCGTGATAGTCCAGCCCTTTTTCCTGCCCATTGCACGATGGCCAAATGACCGTACAGTTCATGGACTTGCAGTGAAGCGGGCGACGAAATGGGAACGCAAGACATGGTGCATCGGGCACCGAAAAAGATGTTCAAAGTTTCCGAGACGAGGTTCCTCTGAACGACATCAGACGGCGCTGGAGATGCAGGAAATGCAGTTTGTGCTTACTTTCCATTCTTTGCTCACGCCCGGTTGTTTCTTGTCTGCTTCCAGGTGGGTGTCTCGAAGGTGTCCCGAGAGTGTCCCAAGGCTATGGACCGGTAGGGAGTCTGCGCGCTCAGCCCGTAAGTTCACGACGCCCGCCCGGCGCACAGTGGGCCAGAAGACCGGTGAAGGCGGCCAAAACTCCAGACGCATTTTGAGCTCCAAAGTCGCTAAACAGGTCTCTAACCGAACGTGTGACCCCACCAATGGATTGCTCTCCGAACGAGGAATCCATTGGTGGGGTCACACGTCCGGTTTGAGTCCCATTTAGTGACTCTGGAGCTCGAAACGCGTCTAGACTTTTGGCCGCCTCCGCCCACTGTGCGCCGGGGTGAAAAATCGTGGGCATCTTCTACGTGACAGCACCCGTCCCTGATTCCCTTCTTCGTCTCCCTACCCAGTTATTTTCCTCCCGTTTTCATAATTTTTTCTGTCCTTTTATTTACTTTTCTCTGAGTGAGGCGGCAACGTCCTTGAGGCTGCGGTGCCGGCAGTGTGCCGGCGTCCCTCCGGTTAATAGGGTCAGGAATGCCCCCTCTCGCTCCCACACTGGTCACCTGTCCTTTCTCTTCCCTCTCTCTTCTTTACGGTCCCTCTCTTCCCGTCTCCTCCTTCCTTCTTTTTTCCCGTCCCTCCCCATTTTCGGGTTCGGGGACTGGCCCTTGAAGGCCCGGGACGCCCTGGAGTGCCGTGAAGGTAACTACGTCGAGTAGAAAGTGGTACGGTACCCGCCGGAATGGACGGACCAATCACGAGCCGAAGACAGACGGACAGACAGACAGACAGACAGACAGACGGACACTCGGACATCGGAGGGTCCACAGGGATACACTCGTATCGCCATGACTGCTTGGTGCCTGCTCACTGCTACCCTTCGACGGTCCCACATATTGGCAAGGAGGTGTGTGTGTGTGTGTGTGTGTGTGTGTGTGTGTGTGTGTGTGTGTGTGTGTGTGTGTGTTGCGCCGGTATCCAACGAAGGTGACGTCATATTCGCAAGAATGTGAATTTTGTCACGTTTCTTTGAATACGAATGTCACTTTCGTTGGAACACGATGCGGCCGTTAAATTCGGATGTCAAATTCGTATTTGAACGCGCATCAACATGACGTGGTGAACGTGACGAAATACTAGAGACATTCCGACGAAAATGACGTCACTTCGAATGGCAGTGTGCCCGCGGGGTGGGGGTGTTCGCAAAGTGGGTGTTTCGCGGGCTGAATGGTCGACCGTTTCCATGGTCGAAGTCGATCCGCTCCAGATTACACAGCACTGTGGCATGCGCCACCCCGCCCCCGCCCCCGCCAAGTGGTTCGTTTGATTCGGCTCTTTCCTCCGGGGGGCGTTGAGGCCGATTACACTTGTCCAGATGAAGCCGTCTTTTCCTTGCCACTAACGAAGAAAGACTCGGACCCAGGGGCGCCCACGGCCCGGACCGGCACTCCACTGTCAAACGGGCCCCGCACTGTAAGCCGCGGGCTGGAATACCGGATCCCGGCTGACCTTGACCTGCGGACGGTGGGCCAGAAGACCGGTGGAGGCGACCGAAACTAGAGACTCGTTTTGTGCTCCAGAATCGCTAAACGGGACTTGAACCGGACGTGTGACCCCACCAATGGATTGCTCGTTCGGAGAGCAATCCATTGGTGGGTCGGGTCACACGTTCGGTTCGAGTCCCGTTTAGCGACTCTGGAGCTCAAAACGCGTCCAGGGTTTTGACCGCCTCCACCGACCTTCTGGCCCACTGTGCAGCGCGCGGCAGGCACGTGTCAGTTTGCAAAAGAAAAAGGGTCTGGAAGCTTTGCTTGTCCAGCTGGGGTGCCAAACACGGACGGAGACTCCAGGTGGCTGCAGCAGCTAGCATTACAGGGGCATTATCACCTCCCCGGCGAGCGGGGCCCGCCAAGGACCCGCCAAGGACCCGCCAAACCGAGGGCCCGCCATCCAGCTGCGGCCCAACAGTCCCCAAAGTTGTAAGCTGCTGAGACTATTGCAGTTCACACCGCCACCTCAAACCCCGGCCGAGAGCCGGGATCGAACCCCCGACCCGGCTGTCACACCTAGTTAGTGGCGGCAACACTCTCGAGTACACTCTCCTCGCGCTGCCGCCTTCGCCGTGGGAGGAGGCCGGGTCCCACGCGGAGCACAGTGGGCCAGAAGACCGGCGGAGGCGGACAAAACTCTAGACGCGTTTTGAGCTCCAGAGCGCTAAAGGGTCTCGAACCGAGCGTGTGACCCTACCAATGGATTCCTCGTTCGAGAGCAATCCATTGGTGGGGTCACACGTTCGGTTCGAGTCATAGCATCTCCAATATTTGCCCTGCACAGAGTTTGATCCAAAAATATCCTCTGATCGGCTGCAAGAACACTTTTAACTCGAAGACGTAAATGATGCGACACTAGCGCCACCTAGCGGATGATGCACTAAGTGTCCATTTTTGCGGTAGTCAATATGCTTTGCTCCAACTTCACTCAACGAAAGTGTTATTTAATACTACTAGCATGTAATATTATGTTTATTTAAAAGGGTATATGAAGGACTTAACAGAATTACTTTGATTTAGATTTAATAAAAAAAATCAAACTAAGAATTTTTCTACATCTTTTAAACTACAAGCAATTTTAGAGTAATCCTATGTAAAGTTGTAGTCCTCTTCATGACAAACTTGCATTTTATGACCAATTTTAATTTTAAACTGTCAGTATAAAAAATGTAAGCGCAAAATATTTTGGACCTTTGCGACAAGTCAGTTACGTAAACTTGTCGCAGACTTAAGGTTACTTTGTCTCTCTTGGAGGCTAACTTTAAAAAAGGGAAACTTGCATAAATTTTTAAACAGCGAACAACTATACCATTTAAAGTAAAGCCAACTGTATTAGCTATAAACCTTAACGTTTGCTTTAACCTGATACTTTTTTTAAAGGGAGATGACAAAAAATTCAACGTAAACCTCATCTGCTTTAAAAGCAATGAAGCAGCCACTGTAATTTTGAGTTCCCCTAGTGGTATGTAACTTTTACTTGTTGATACAACTAGAAGATTGCATAAGAAGTATGGAAACGTACTAGTTTTGAGACATAACTATCAACGTTAGTATGTCGATAAGAGAATATGTTTAAAATACATACTAAGTACGGAAACATACTAGATGAGACAGTTTTTGAATATTTATTTCAGCAGTCGCTTTACTTCCAGAAATGGATATTAAGTAAATTGTAACTGAAACTTAAACTGAACTCCACTGAACTTGAATCACACTAAACAACATTGTGAACTGACAGAAAACTACAATTTCAACTGCAAAGTGGAATTGTATTTAGTCTTCAGTTTCTTTTTAAAAATAACTTTAGTTCGGGAACTGCAGTTTTAGTACTGTAGTTGAAACTACAGTTTAACTAAAGATCCTTCCACCCGGGTGGTCGAAGTCGATCCGCTCCAGATTACACAGCACTGTGGCATGCGCCACCCCGCCCCCGCCCCCGCCAAGTGGTTCGTTTGATTCGGCTCTTTCCTCCGGGGGGCGTTGAGGCCGATTACACTTGTCCAGATGAAGCCGTCTTTTCCTTGCCACTAACGAAGAAAGACTCGGACCCAGGGGCGCCCACGGCCCGGACCGGCACTCCACTGTCAAACGGGCCCCGCACTGTAAGCCGCGGGCTGGAATACCGGATCCCGGCTGACCTTGACCTGCGGACGGTGGGCCAGAAGACCGGTGGAGGCGACCGAAACTAGAGACTCGTTTTGTGCTCCAGAATCGCTAAACGGGACTTGAACCGGACGTGTGACCCCACCAATGGATTGCTCGTTCGGAGAGCAATCCATTGGTGGGGTCGGGTCACACGTTCGGTTCGAGTCCCGTTTAGCGACTCTGGAGCTCAAAACGCGTCCAGGGTTTTGACCGCCTCCACCGACCTTCTGGCCCACTGTGCAGCGCGCGGCAGGCACGTGTCAGTTTGCAAAAGAAAAAGGGTCTGGAAGCTTTGCTTGTCCAGCTGGGGTGCCAAACACGGACCGGAGACTCCAGGTGGCTGCAGCAGCTAGCATTACAGGGGCATTATCACCTCCCCGGCGAGCGGGGCCCGCCAAGGACCCGCCAAGGACCCGCCAAACCGAGGGCCCGCCATCCAGCTGCGGCCCAACAGTCCCCAAAGTTGTAAGCTGCTGAGACTATTGCAGTTCACACCGCCACCTCAAACCCCGGCCGAGAGCCGGGATCGAACCCCCGACCCGGCTGTCACACCTAGTTAGTGGCGGCAACACTCTCGAGTACACTCTCCTCGCGCTGCCGCCTTCGCCGTGGGAGGAGGCCGGGTCCCACGCGGAGCACAGTGGGCCAGAAGACCGGCGGAGGCGGACAAAACTCTAGACGCGTTTTGAGCTCCAGAGCCGCTAAACGGGTCTCGAACCGAGCGTGTGACCCTACCAATGGATTCCTCGTTGCGAGAGCAATCCATTGGTGGGGTCACACGTTCGGTTCGAGTCTCATTTAGCGACTCTGGAGCTCAAAACGCGTCGGGAGTCTTGACCGCCTCCACCGGTCTTCTGGCCCGCTGCGTACCTTTTGGAAGTTTTCGGTGCAGTGTACCTCCTGGAGTTTACCCCCGGGAGTTGGCCCCTGCGGGGGAGTGTGCAGGAACACTGTACGAGCCGCCATAGCCGCCACCCCATCGCTCACGCCGTCCGAAACGCGCACGCAGCGCGCCGCCGTGTGAAAGATGAAAACAATAAGGGCTGTACGAGTCAAACCAGGGCAAGCCGGGGCCAGCCACGCGAGGGGCGCCTCCGAGAGTGACGTAGTACCCTTCGCACGCAGACGCGCCGTGTTGTGCGCGGCTTGGCATGACAGGGGCGGGGCGGGGCGGGGCGGGGCGGGGCGGGGCGGGGCGGGGCGCAGCCGGGACAGTGGGAACTGCGGGGATGTCAAAAGGCTCCTCGGTGACAGGGGAGCGGCATGGCGTGGCGTGCAGACTGATTCCGAGTGGATTTTACGTCTCTCTCTCTCTCTCTCTCTCTCTCTCTCTCTCTCTCTCTCTCTCGCACGCGCGCTCGTGGGGCGTTCCTCAGGGGTGCGAGAGAGACAGAGCGACTTCCCTCTCGGAGCCAGTCGGCAGGGGCGCAACCCTTCTGGCGAGGGAAGGGGGCAGAACGGGCAGCTTGCGGGAGACCGATCCCGCTCTGTCTCTCTTTCTTGCTCTGAGACGGAACGCCCCGTGAGTGCGAGAGAGACAGAGCGACGAAAACGACTCTCGGCCGGCCCTTGCAGTGTGCCCAACCGCGCGACGCGCACCGGCCCACAGTGTGCCCACAGTGTGTCCACACCTGGCACACGGGGCCATTCATACTCCGCCCGCTCACATTCTGCGCCCGGGCGTCGGTGCACTGTAACGCCCCACTGCCACTGCCGGACAAACAGAATCACTTGCCTAACTCGCAGGTTTTATTTTGGACTCTCCGATTTATTTTATTAGAAAAAGTGACTCTTTTTTTAGGGGTTCCCAAGAACCCCTATTGTCCGAGTCCGTGGATTCCCCCCCCCCCCCTCTCCGTTTTTCAAATAAACAACTCTAAACTATTTCAACCATAAAAAAAAACAAAATTTCCCAAATTTTTTTTTCGAAAATTCATCGGGAAATTTTCCGTAAACGCAAAAAAACAAAAATTTGTAACAATCAAAAACGAGAACCTTTAATGAATAAAAAATGGTTCACATAAAAATGTGCCACTCCTCAAACTAAACCTCCTGGCTCATCAAGTAACAAGAAATCATATGTTCTGAGCAAATGGTCAAAACATGAAAAAAATCTCCATGGCAACGGCATGGTCCCATCGTACCACCCTCAAAATTTAAAGTCGCCCATTAAAAAAATCTAAACGCCGTGAAATTCGAAAATGCTAATGCTAACACTTGCACGGTGTCTCAACGTTGGAACATCTTTAAAGTCTGTCACACTAAAAAGTTCGTGAGACGCCATCAATTATTTCCGTGGGTTGGCACCAATATGCTTCCCGTCTGCGCCCTTTCGAAAATCGCGGGCTGAAAGAACGAACAGGCGCCCATTGAACTGCCCCTCCATTCGCGCTGAGGTTGGATTGTTTGGCATGCTCTCAAAGGCTGCGGTTGTCTTGTCATGTTTTCCTCGATTTTCAACCAGTTATGGAAACGGGAACACCGTGCAATGCGATTAGCATTGGAATTTTTTTTATTTTCAACAAAGTACGTATCTTTTTTTTTTACAGCGTGCGAACTTTTGCTTTTTGACTTAGATAGTTGGCTTTGATTTTTTTTATCAAAGTTGTTTTCTTTCATTTTTGACAAAGTACTCATATCTTCTATTTTTGACAAGTTCCCTTCTTTTTCTGCAGGCGCTCGTCGTGCGCTATTTTCATGGCGTAGGCCCAAAGAGTCTTTGCCTTTGTTTGTTTAATTTGTTTTTCGGCCGTCCCCTTTGGTGGAGCCCCTCTGGGTTGGTCGCGGCAAGGAATGCCTTTGAGTCGGTACCTCCATACGTGGGTCCCGTGGCCTCATCCTATTACACGGGATTTAATGTCTATCTCGTCGAGGGGGAAAATGTGGTTTTCCTTGCCCTTGCAATGCAAACTCACTTTCCCCCCAAAAAAACGTTAAAAAAAAGGTTTTAAAAAACAACAACAAAAGGCGCTTGAGTAAAAATAACTCTGCTTCGTTTGCCGCGTGCCCGTGGAATCTGTGACGCGATCGGTGCGCGGCGGAGGGAAAGGTCTCGGGTTCGAGTCCCGGCGCAGCGCGCCGCTTTCCTGTTTTCGCCGTCAGGTCCGCGCGGTGCCTTGGCGTCTAATTTTAGCGCTCCGGGAGTCTCTTTGCGCGGTTACGTGTCTTGGAAAGTCAGGGGTCAGGCCAATAATAATGTAATCCCGTGGCGTCTCTCTCTCTCTCTCTCCTCTCTCTCTCTCTCTCTCTCTCTCTCTCTCTCTCTCTCTCTCTCTCTCTCTCTCACTCTCTCTCCTGTACAGCAACCCCCGCGGCGATGTTATGAAATTCCGATGGGGTTGCCTTTGGGGGCGCGTCCATTAATCATGTACACCAAATATGCAGCAAAGATTCGAAAATTTACCGGCAAATTGAAGACGTTCCCCCGAAACAAAATTTTAGAAAAAATCTAATGCAACTTTTAAAAACATGTTGATAATTTGCATTTTTTTAAAAAAAGTTTTACGCTTTAAAGGACTTGAGATCAATAATTCACACTTTGAAAAACTGGAATCAAATTTTTAAATCACGTAAACAAGGTCCATACTGTATTGTAAAAGTAAAACAAAATGCACAAAACTTTTCTTTTTTTTTAACAGCGAAAACATTTTTTTGGCGTCCCTCCAGCGTGGTGCCGAGTGCCACACCCTATCCGTGGGAGGAGGCCGGGTCCCACGCGGAGCACAGTGGGCCAGAAGACCGGCGGAGGCGGACAAAACTCTAGACGCGTTTTGAGCTCCAGAGCCGCTAAACGGGTCTCGAACCGAGCGTGTGACCCTACCAATGGATTCCTCGTTGCGAGAGCAATCCTTTGGTGGGGTCACACTTTCGGTTCGAGTCTCATTTAGCGACTCTGGAGCTAAAAACGCGTCGGGAGTCTTGACCGCCTCCACCGGTCTTCTGGCCCGCTGCGTACCTTTTGGAATTTTTCGGTGCAGTGTACCTCCTGGAGTTTCCCCCCGGGAGTTGGCCCCTGGGGGGGAGTGTGCAGGAACACTGTACGAGCCGCCATAGCCGCCCCCCCATCGCTCACGCCGTCCGAAACGCGCACGCAGCGCGCCGCCGTGTGAAAGATGAAAACAATAAGGGCTGTACGAGTCAAACCAGGCAACCCGGGGGCCAGCCACGCAAGGGGCGCCTCCGAGAGTGACGTAGTACCCTTCGCACGCAGACGCGCCGTGTTTTGCGCGGCTTGGCATGACAGGGGGGGGGCGGGGCGGGGCGGGGCGGGGGGGGGGCGCAGCCGGGACAGTGGGAACTGCGGGGATGTCAAAAGGCTCCTGGGTTGACGGGGGAGCGGCATGGCTTGGCGTGCAGACTGATTCCGAGTGGATTTTACGTCTCTCTCTCTCTCTCTCTCTCTCTCTCTCTCTCTCCCCGCACGCGCGCTCGGGGGGCTTTCCTCGGGGGTGCGAGAGAGACAGAGCGACTTCCCTCTCGGAGCCAGTCGGCAGGGGCGCAACCCTTCTGGCGAGGGAAGGGGGCAGACCGGGCAGCTTGCGGGAGACCGATCCCGCTCTGTCTCTCTTTCTTGCTCTGAGACGGAACGCCCCGTGAGTGCGAGAGAGACAGAGCGACGAAAACGACTCTCGGCCGGCCCTTGCAGTGTCCCCCAACCGCGCGACGCGCCCCGGGCCCCCACAGTGTGCCCACAGTGTGTCCACACCTGGCACACGGGGCCATTCATACTCCGCCCGCTCACATTCTGCGCCCGGGCGTCGGTGCACTGTAACGCCCCACTGCCACTGCCGGACAAACAGAATCACTTGCCTAACTCACAGCTCTAATTTTGGACTCTCCGATTTATTTTATTGAAACAAGTTACTCATTTTTTTTAAATTTTCAACAAAGTACTTATCTTTTATTTTTTTTATAGCGTACTAACTTTTGCATTTTGACTGGATTTGGCTTTGGCTTTGGCTTTTTAACAAAGTTGTTTCCTTTTATTTTTGACAAACTACTTAGCTTTTAGTTTTTTACAACAGACTTGTCTTTTATTTTTGACAAAGAACTTGTCCATCATTTTTGACAAAGTACTCATATCTTCTATTTTTGACAAGTTCCTTTTTTTTTCTGCTCGCGCTCGTCGTGCGCTATTTTTATGGCGTAGGCCCAAAGAGTCTTTGCCTTTGTTTGTTTAATTTGTTTTTCGGCCGTCCCCTTTGGTGGAGCCCCTCTGGGTCGGTCGCGGCAAGGAATGCCTTTGAGTCGGTACCTCCACACGTGGGTTTCGTGGCCTCATCCTATTACACGGGATTTAATGTCTATCTCGTCGAGGGGGAAAATGTGGTTTTCCTTGCCCTTGCAATGCAAATTCACTTTTCCCCCAAAAAGACGTTAAAAAAAGGGTTTTAAAAAACAACAACAAAAGACGCTTGAGTAAAAATAACACTGCTTCGTTTGCCGTGCCCGTGGAATCTGTGACGCGATCGGTGCGCGGCGGAGGGAAAGGTCTCGGGTTCGAATCCTGGCGCGGCGCGCCGCTTTCCTGTTTTCGCCGTCAGGTCCGCGCGGCGCCTTGGCGTCTAATTTTAGCGCTCCGGGAGTCTCTTTGCGCGGTTACGTGTCTTGGAAAGTCAGGGGTCAGGCCAATAATAATGTAATCCCGTGGCTCTCTCTCTCTCTCTCTCTCTCTCTCTCTCTCTCTCTCTCTCTCTCTCTCTCTCTCTCTCTCTCTCTCTCTCTCTCTCTCTCTCTCTCTCTCTGTACAGCAACCCCCGCGGCGATGTTATGAAATTCCGATGGGGTTGCCTTTGGGGGCGCGTCCATTAATCATGTACACCAAATATGCAGCAAAGATTCGAAAATTTACAGGCAAATTGAAGACGTTCCCCTCAAACAAAATTAAAAAAAAATGTAATGCAACTTTTAAAACATGTTGATAATTTGCATTTTTTAAAAAAGTTTTACGCTTTAAAGGACTTGAGATCAATAATTCACACTTTGAAAAACTGGAATCAAAATTTTTAAATCACGTAAACAAGGTCCATACTGTATTGTAAAAGTAAAACAAAATGCACAAAACTTTTCTTTTTTTTTAACAGCGAAAACATTTTTTTGGCGTCCCTCCAGGCGTGGTGCCGAGTGCCCACACCCTATCAGTGGGCTGGACGCCGCCGGCTGGACGGACGTCCGGTAGACTCCGCAACCTTTGCACCGGCCGAAAAAGGGGGGGGGGGGGGTCGCTTGTGGGCCTCTGGACTCGGCAAGGCAAACAGGAGAACCCGGGGGCGCGGAAAAAATGTGTGTCAGGCCTCGGGTGTTTGAACCCGGCGGCACCCTCACTGAAAACTGAAGCGTGTCCAGGACAAATAGTGTACTGTACGCATTGGGGAAGGGGTACTGCCGCCCTGGCCATGGCGGCGGCGGGGCCGCGGGCCGGTCGGGAAGGTGTCGCGGCTCGCGGCGGCGGCGGCCAGGATTGATGGGGCTGGCCGTGCTGGCCGTGCCTACACCAGCGCAAATACTGCCCGCGGCGGCCGCACACAAGCCTGCCCACGCACGTGGGGACGCACACACACACACACTCAACCCCCTCCTCTCTCTCTCTCTCTCTCTCTCTCTCTCTCTCTCTCTCTCTCTCTCTCTCTCTCTCTCTCTCTCACACACACACACACACACACCACACACACACACACACACAAACAGTGACCCCCGAAAATGCCGTTAGGGTTGTTTAATGTCGTCTGAAGATGGTGTGAATTTTCTCAAACACAGCGGGTGGTTTGTTTTTGACGACGGGTTATCCTCGCTTAGTAATAAAGCTTCCCCAAATATAATGAATTAAAAATTGTTTCGATTAGATTGATGTTTTCCCAGTGTCCTGGTGTGTTTGTGTGGTTGTTCGATGCCGCGTCCTTGGGACGGACGCGCCGCGATGTCCGTGAATGCCGGCGATGCGGCCGCGCCCTTCCTTTGTGCCGCTCGCGCCGCTAAATGAGCAATAATTATTATTTGGTGCATGCAGGCGGCAGGCAGGCTGACGCCATCGTCGTGTCGCGTGATTGGACGACGCTCGCGTGACGAATTCGGTCCATCACGCACGCAGCGCCACAAGTACACTGTCAAACTACAGTGGGTCAGACGGTCGGTGGAGGTCGCCGAAACTCCAGACGCGTTTTGAGCTCCAGAGTCGCCAAATGGGACTCGAACCGAACGTGTGACCCCACCAATGGATTCCTCGTTCGGAGAGTAATCCATTGGTGGGGTCACACGTTCGGTTCGAGGCCCATTTATATATTCTGTGATCTAACCTGGAGACTGAAGACTCCACACTTGGCTTGACAGTGTTTGAATCGATAATTAGTGGATCAAAGTCGTGCGCGGGTCGGTGAGGCGGTCAGGGTGACGTGGGAAGGAGTCAAGCAGTGTCCAACACGACGCGACTTTTTGTAGCGCGGCGGTTTGAATTATGAAACGGGAATGACGAACTCCGGCATGTGGAGGACGGCGTCCTTGGGACGTCGCCGCCGACGCACAGTGGGCCAGAAGACCGGTGGAGGCGGCCAAAACTCCAGACGCGTTTTGAGCTCCAGAGTGCCAAACAGGACTCGAACTGAACGTGTGACCCCACCAATGTTCGGACAGCAATCCATTGGTGGGGTCACACGTTCAGTTCGAGTCCTGTGGAGTGACTCTGGAGCTCAAAACGCACTGGTGAAAGAAAGGCATTAAAATTATGCCCTTAAAGGGCGTAAACGATTTACGCCCTTAAAGGGCATAAATCGTTAATGCCTTTGGGAAGGGCATTAAAATTTTGCTTGAAATTCCTATACCATTTACGCCCTTCACAAGGGCATAAACGATTTATGCCCTTGCAAGGGCGTAAAAGAGTATTTATGCCCTTAAGGGGCGTAATTTTTATGCCTTTGTTTTACCAGTGCGCGTCTAGGATTTCGGCCGCCCCCACGTGTCCTCTGGCCCACTGTGCGACGGTGACACTGTGAGGTCACGCACGCTCGGCCCGCTCTATGGTTTGATCCTCGTCATGTTCGATGGCCCTCGGCCGAGTCCTCGGCGCTCTCGGCGCCGCCGAGAGTCGCCCTTGCCCTTCAGGAGGGCCCTCGACGCCGCCCGCCACGCCCCGCCACGCCCCGCCACGCCCCGCCACGCCCAGGACTCGGCCCTTCCTCCCTTCGATACTCTTTCTCTGTCTCTCCAAACACGGGGGAGCCGCGGCCGACACCGGCCGGAAAAGTTGGCCCCGGTTCGTCTCGACGGCGACGTCGACGCGTTTTACGAGCTCGTCAGGCTTCCTTCGGGCTGCCTCGACCCCCGCATGACCCACTCCTCGCTGACCCCACCAATGACGGCTGTTGACCCCATTGACCCACTCCTGGATGATCCTGAGAATGGCGCCTGTCTTGGGGCGACAGTCAGTCAATGACCCGCTCGGTTATGACCTGCGTCTGTCGCTGAATGAACCTGTTTAAATGACCTCCGGTCGGTGACTCTGAATGACCCCTTGTATGACCCTTGGTCGGCGACCTTCTGAACGACCCTTGGTCATTGACCCTGGAAATGAACATTGAAATGGCCCTTGGTCAGTGAACCCGTGAATGATCCTTGGTCATTGACCCTTTGGAAAACCCTTTGTTGCTATGACCCTTTGAATGACCTTCGGTCGGTGACATTGCAAATGACCGTTTGAATGACCCTTGGTCGTCGACCCTTTGAATGACCCTTGGTCTTTGGCCCTGCGGATGACCCTTGGTCGCTGACCTCTGGGACTTCCCCGAGTGGCGTCTGTTAACTGGTGCACTGCCCTTTCGGCGGCTGTTTGGACGACCAAACCCCCTTTCGAGGTTTTCCCCCCTTTCTTTTTTTTGCGTTTCCATCCCGGGCCATTCCGCGCTCTCTAAAGTGTTGCCGGGAATGATAAAAAAAGGAAAGGAAATAAAACGGTTTCATTTCGTGCTGCTGCACTGGAAGCAATATCCCGTGCGTGGCGACGCTGCACTCCACGTTTGCATACGATAAGCACGGCCTGGTGTGTGGATGGGAGAGAGAGAGAGAGAGAGAGAGAGAGAGAGAGAGAGAGAGAGAGAGAGAGAGAGAGAGAGAGAGACGTGCGTGAGTCAATTGAACGTCAAAAGGGACGTCGTCTGATCTAATGAAAGCCGCAGGCCTGGCCACGGCCTGCTCGCAGGCGTCCCCCCGCGAGAGGCTAGCAGAGTGAGTGAGTGAGTGCAATGCCCTGCCATGGGCCCTGCCTTAGGCCCTGGCCTCTGCAGTGCAGGCGCGGCTCCATTATGATAACATGGGCTAAGACGTGCATTTTGTGTGCATCGGCGGGCAGAGACGTACGTACACACACGCACACACACACACACACACACACACACACACCACAGCAAGGCGCACGCACAGGCCCTGTAAAGCGCATTCTGAGGGGTGCGTTTATTTCTGGCCTGCCTGCCTGCAGTACGCGTTAGCGGGCAATGCCTTTCCGTTGGACAGCTGCGCGTGGCAGGGCTCTCTCTCTCTCTCTCTCTCTCTCTCTCTCTCTCTAGCCATGCCTAGGGCTGCTGCCGGCTGAAATTTGACGCCCTATTTGGGAGGCGGGCCCCAGTTTGTCACCTAGGACGTGCAGCCCTACGGCACGCGTCACTGGAGACGGACAGGCAGTCGGACAGACAGTCGGACAGACAGTCGGACAGACAGTCGGACAGACAGGGCCACAGTACGCGTTTTGAGCTCCAGAGTCACTAAATGGAACTCGAACCGAACGTGTGCCCCCACCAATGGGTTCCTCGTTCGGTGAGCAATCCATTGGTGGGGTTTAGCGACTCTGCAGCTCGAAACGCGTCTAGAATTTCGGCCGCCTGCGCCGGTCTTCTGGCCCACTGTGCGAACTGATGCAGCACAGACGCTCGGAGAAGTCTCCCAAGTTACTTCACGGCAGCGTGACGTAATATTAAAATTTGTGAAGGGAGTTGCGTCGGCCGGAAAGCCCTGTCGGCATTTGAATGCGTGAGGTCTCAATTTGGCCTGGCGTATTTGCCAGGTGCGTGGCCCCGAAAGTTTGGCGGGCAGGGGGGGGAGGGGGGACTTGAGTCACTGGGCGGGGCCGGGTGGAGCGGAGAGGACTCGGAGGGCGGGACTGTGCCCCGTGGCCCCGCGGTGAAATATGCCCCGAACGCGTTATAAATACTGGTCCCTTTATCAGCCCTCACTTGCAGTGCCCTGTAACGAGCGGGACTCTCTCTGCCTCGTCAAAGAGAAATATCGTCATGCAGGCTCATTTTCAAGTCGTCGTGGACCTCTTTCGGTGCGGAGCTTCGATTTACGCGCCGGTCGGCGGTTCGCGCCCCGCTGCCGCCGTGGCTTTTTTTTCGATTTTGGTTTGGAAATCAGCTTTCCTTGAAGCTAATTCGTTTGTATGCCCCTCCAGGTGAATGTTTCACTCAAACCCGCAACTTTTATCAGGGATTCTCCATAAAATAGCTTACAAGGAAAACGAGAATTAGCTTATTGGAGGGGAGAGAGAGAGATTCCAGTATGGCGCCACCGCCGCACAAACCAAAACCACTGGAACGACGCCTAGTAACTAGCGCCCTACGCCTCCCCCCCCCCTTCCCCCTGCAGCAGGTGCGGCCAGATAAGCCCGGCCTGCACGTTTATCGCCGCCATCGAGTGAGCTTCACTTATCGGCCAGTCGGAACCGTCATTTCGTTTCCCACCGCGGTTAAACGGGGTCGCCCGAACGGCCCGGCACAGCCCAACCCGCGCACAGTGGGCCAGAAGACCGGTGGAGGCGGTCAAAACTCTAGACGCGTTTTGAGCTCCAGAGTCGCTGAATGGGACTCGAACCGAACGTGTTAACCCCACCGATGGATTTCTCGTTCGGAGAGCAACCCATTGGTGGGGTCACACGTTCGGTTCGAGACCCATTTTGCGACTCTGGAGCTCAAAACGCGTCTAGAGTTTTGGCCACCTCCACCGGTCTTCTGGCCCACTGTGCCCAAAGTCGGGCACAATGTGGAAAATGGCGAAAGAGCCCCCCCCCCCCCCCCCCGCCTCTCTGGAGGTGTTGTGGGAAGAGTGCATGCCCGCCCGAGTGTGTTTACCTCGCCCACTGTTGGTTTTACATTTTTTCCGTAAAAATGCCTTTTGGATTTTTGCAGAGTCGAGTCGGTGTTCATACGTCCCTGTCCAAAAGAGTACACGGCAAATGTAGGCTGTGCTTGCTTTGGAGAGAGAGAGAGAGAGAGGAGGGGGGGGCGCTTACGTACATTCCCCAGGAACTCATCACCCCACTAATGTGAGCTCTGCCATTAGGCCCCCATGGCCTTCCGCTAGTGGCTAGCGTGGCTAGCAAGAGAGAGAGAGAGGGGGAGGGGGGCGTCGTCAGACACCCTACGTGTGTTCGCCACCGACTCTTTTAGAAGTTTCTCCCCCCCTTTTGTTGTGCGTTTTCTCTTCAACTTTTTTTAAAAAACTACTTTTATTTGAAGCTATAGTGTTGTTTTGTTGTTGTTTTTTCGAACAAGTTAAACGTTTTCCATACGTTTTGCCGTTTGGTCTAGCTTGTTTTTGGAGACGGGGTGGATTTTGAAAAGAGGCGCGACAGTGCTGAATCGGAGAGACTCTGGGATGCGCGTTCTGCGGTGGGTCCCGGCTGTGGGAACTGTGGCGTAGTGCCACGTAGTGCCACGTTGTGCCACGTAGTGCCGGGGTGGCTGGTGGACGGATTTCCTGCCTGTTTGTTTGTCTAAGGACTCTGCCGGGCCGCACTGGGCCAAGGGCAAAATGCCCTCTTACCGGCTTTCCCTAGCTTTACCACGCCCCGCCGTAGGCTTTGTCGTCCCGATCAGCATATCTAAAATCGGCCGCTTCCTTCTTTTTTCACTTTCTTTTCGTGGCGTCTGGAGGGAGACGCCAGCTGTAAGTACGAAATCAATATGCCGCCGCCGGCACACTGACAACGATTAGGAAAGATTGCAAAAAGGAGGAAAAAAGAAAGCGCACCGGAAAAAATTAAAAAAAAGGAATTTTCTAATTGCGTTGACATTTGTGACACCGGGACACTGTTGGAGTCACAGCTCGTGTGTTAAACAACGCTGTCATTAAGTTTCCGACCCAGAAAAAAAAACACAGAAAAGAGGAAAGTTTGCGGAGTTTTTTATTTTTTGCGAGTGGATTCGTTTTGTTAATTAGTTGCACAGTCCCCTTCATGTTGGGCCTGTGGCTGCCGCCTCCCAAATAACGAAGGGGAAGGCAAACGGGGAAAATGGAAAGAAAAGATAAAAAAGTATCGGCTGGTGTTTGAGGAGCGGCCGCCGTGCCAGGCCGTGGCCGCGCGGTATACGCACGGACTTGATGATATTGACACGAGCTTGGCCTCGATCGCGTGCACGCCGTGTTGTTCTGTGCTGCCGTCGCTCTGTCTCTCTCGCACTTACCGCCCCCTGAGTGCTAGAGAGAGAGAGAGGACAGAGAGACGTCACACTCGGAATCGCAGTCCATACACAGCGACACTCCAAACAAACACGCGCTGTACAGCTTTGGAAATCATTCTGATAATTTGGTTTTCGAAATGGCTGCATAGATTCGTACAAGGTGATTTTTGAAACGCAAACATTTCCAAAGCCTGTTTCTTTTTTTTTCTGGCGGGATGGGTTGGCAACCTTGTGGCAATGGACTGCCGTGTGAGAGAGAGAGAGAGAGAGAGAGAGAGAGAGAGAGAGAGAGAGAGAGAGAGAGAGAGAGAGAGAGAGAGAGAGAGGGGGGGGGGAGCAGTGTGGTGGCGAGCAGCCTGCTCTGAGTGGGGGCTGAAAGTGCTTTCCAGGAGTGATTTGCACAGCCCTTGAATGACTCTTGTTTGCTTTTTTGCAGGTGGGTTGGCACCCCGGTCGGCACCCCGGTTGACACGCCCTCGACGCTCTGCACGCTCCGCCATCACGCCGTGAAAGGGCTCGCCCTTCTTTTAGCGGAGTGAGGTGAGGTGCACACAGCCGGCGGCAAGGCTCTGAGTCGCCTTTCGTCGCTCTGTCTCTCTCGCACTCGTGGGGCGTCCCCTGTTGGTCCCGGACGCGTTTTGAGCTCCAGGGTCGCTAAATGGGACTCGAACCGAACGTGTGACCCCACCAATGGATTGCTCTTCGAGCGAGGAATCCGTTGGTGGGGTCACACGTTCGGTTCGAGTCCCATTTAGCGACTCTGGAGCTCAAAACGCGTCTGGAGTTTTGGCCGCCTCCACCGGACTTCTGGCCCACTGTGCACGGCATGTACGTCAAGTAGCCTCGCGGCAGGCCGAGGCAGGCCGCCTCCCCCGCGCGATTTGGACAATTTACGGCACTACAAAACTGAGCTGGCTGCTCCGACACGTCCCACCAGTGTAGTGCGCCTTGTCACCGCCTAGATGTCGCTGCGCTGCGGACTCATTCCGAGAGTCGCTTTCGTCGCTCTGTCTCTCTCGCACTCACGGGGCGTCCCGCATAGGTGCGAGAGCGACAGAGCGACGAAAGCGACTCTCGGAATCGCCCCGCTGGCTTCGCGGGTGATGTCGCGAGGCGCCACTCGTAAAATTAGCCGTGAGTGAACTGCAGGCTGCACTTTACGCGCCGTCGCTCTGTCTCTCTCGCACCCGCACGGCACCTTACGGCACGCGCCGTGAGTGCGAGAGAGACAGACTGCTGCGCGATAGCGGCGTGGCCAGGCTCGGCCCGGGGCAGTATATCGGTGTGGAATTACCTGCATGCACCGCGACACTGCGAGATAGCGCCTCAAAACGGCCTAACTGTTTTCGACGCGAGTACACTGTGAGTGAGGTCGCACGCCGCACAGTGGATTTGCCAGGAGGCGGCCAAAACCCCGGACGCATTTTGAGCTCCGGAATCGCCTGATAGAACTCGAATCAAGCGAGTGACCCCGCCAATGGATTCCTCGTTCGGAGAGGGTACGGAAAATGTCTGGTGACTAATATCTGAAGTGTTCGTACTTCAACAACTATACGAAAGTTCCGTAAAACTTTTCCATCCATGGGGGGATCCTTGGTGCACTGAAAAACCAAACGTGGTCCAGACCGCACCACTGGTGTGGTCAGATGGATGCCATTTTGACCACATCAGTTGGTGTGGTCTAGACCACGTTTGGCCACGTATGGTGCGGTCCAGACCACGTTTGGCCACGTTTGGTGTGGTATAGACCACACCAAACGCACCAAACGTGGTCTAGACCACACCAACTGGTGTGGTCAAAATGGCATCCATTTGACCACACCAGTTGGTGCGGTCTAGACCACGTTTGGTTTTTCAGTGTGGAGACTTCAGAGAACCTGTAGGGAAGCTCCGTGCTTTTTCCGTGCCCATTATTATGTACGATTTTCCGCGGATTTTGCCCGGATTTTCCACCCACAGTGTAGTAGGCTTTGCGGAGTGTTGGTCGGCAGCAAACGCTGCACTGGTGCGGTCCCCGGCAGCGCTATGCAGTGCAGGGGAAGGCCACTTATGTGGCTTGCGGGGGGGAAGCCCCTTGAGGGGAACAGAGAGAGAGAGAGAGAGAGAGAGAGGCGCACGGGGGTGCGTGCGTGTGGCATTGTGAGTAAAGCGGCAGGGCTGCCAACTGCCGCACGGCCTGGTGACTTAAAGAAATAAGACCAGCGGTTTTTTAAAAGGACTTTGAAACTCGTGAAAGGTCCACTGTAAAGAAAAAATGCCAAAAAAAAGTTAAAGATTTCTTTCAAAAAAATTTTTTTGGGAGGATCGTGTTTTTCTTAGGCGGAGTGAGCTTGTTAAAGTTGCTTATGACGCGTGTCGCCTTTCTTTCTCTTTCTCTCTCTCTCTCTCTCTCCCTCTCTCTCTCATTAGCCTGGCCTTCTTGGGGTCCTCCAGCGCCCTCGCCCTCAGGCACACGCGGCGCTGTTTGGCGACTCTGCAGTCCAGCGGAGAGTCCTCTGTCGCTCTGTCTCTGTCGCACCCCTTCCACGGCCCGCCCCGAGCGCGAGTGCGACAGAGACAGAGCGGCGGACTGACTCTTTGGTTCTGCTGCAGTGCCGTATAACGACGCGGTCGGAGGGTTCTCCATCCTGCGTCTCTATCCCTTCCGGCTGATTTGCCGGCCACGCCATGAGTGCGAGAGAGAAGAGAGAGAGAGAGAGAGAGAGAGAGAGAGAGAGAGAGAGAGACAGACAGACAGACAGACAGACAGACAGACAGACAGACAGACAGACAGACAGACAGACAGACAGACAGACAGACAGACAGACAGACAGACAGACAGACAGACAGACTGCAGTGAGCAGGACGGTGGCCATGCCGAGCCATGCTGTCCTCTTCCATTGCTGGCCTCGCTGGCTGCGTAAAATTGCCGAGTCGAGCCGAGCCGAGTCGAGCCGAGGGGAGCCGAAGGAGCCGAGCCGAGACTTGCAAATGGGAGCAGACTGCAGCAGCCTGCAGCAGTGCGTCTAGGAGTTAATCCCTGGCCGGCCTGCTAGGCCTGGCCCGCCTGGCCGGGATCGAGGTGCGAAGGAGGAAGGAACAGGATTAGCGCAATTAGGACCTCGGTCCCGACGTCCCGAGCAAGTGCCAAGCGGTGCCGGCCGAGCCCGAGGAAAGCGAGGCCGTGTTGTCGCCGCGGGTTCAAATCCCCGCCACGGCCTTTTTTTTTTCGTTTTTTGCGCGGCTTGTTGGTGGGCTGTGCGCATTCCTCACTGCACAGTGGGCCGGAAGACCGCTGGAGGCGGCCAAAATTCCAGACGCGTTTTGTGCTCCAGAGTCGCTTACTGGGACTCGAACCGAACGTGTGACCCTACCAATGGATTCCTCGTTCGGAGAGCAGTCCATTCGTGGGGTCACACGTTCGGTTCGAGTCCCGTTTAGCGACTCTGGAGCTCAAAACGCGTCCGGGGTTTTTTGCCGCCTCCACCGGTCTTCTGGCCCACTGTGCGTTCGCTGCCCGGCGGCCAGCGCCCGGAGGCCGGGCCGCCCGTCGCGCAGCCGTGCGTGCGGGCTGCCTGCCGACCCGGCGCTCGCCGCGGCACCCGCCCCGTCAACTGCCTGGCGGGGCGGGGCGGGGCGGCGCTTGGCGTGGATGCACCGTGGCGTTGCGGCGGCTTGACTCGGCGTCCTGGAAGTGGGTCAGAGGCCGCACGGCACCGCGCCGCACCGCGCCGTCGAGGCCACTAGGCCGCCCAGGTGCCGAGGGCCGCGCCACTACAGTGTACCTGCCGCCGGTCGGGGTCGAGGCCGTCGAGGCCGCCGTGCAGCCGAGGCCGCCGGGCCTTACGCGTGACAGAGCGGCAAAAGGAACCTTATACTAAATCTATCGACCTTGGCGGCGGTAGGCCGGAAGGCGGGGCGGGGCGGGGCGGGGCGGCCTGCGTGGGTGCGAGCGGAGACGGCCCGGCGACACTCGCAACCACGACGAGGGCGGTGCCCGATAAATCCTTGGAGAGAGTCAAATTTTAATTGGAATTTGGAGGCGCTCACACACACACACACACACACACCGCGGCAAGCTGCAGTCGGGGTCTTAATTACTGTACGCACGACGAGGAGGGGCGATAAATAATGCGAGAGAAAGAGAGAGAGAGAGAGAGAGAGAGAGAGAGAGAGAGAGGGAGGGAGAGAGAGAGAGAGTCGAAAGCGAAAGCACGCAGCGGGGCAGGGGGTGGGAAGTTTTGGGGGTAGGCACGAAGGGAGGGAGGGCGTCGGTGGAGAAGAAGTCGAAATCTGGTCGCGTCTTGCTGCGTTCCGAATCCGCTGCGGTCCGGGGGATGGGATGGGGGAGGGATGCTTTTGGGGGAGGGGACTGGACGAGGGATGGTAAAACAAAAGCGAGGGGGTTGCCGGGCTGTATCTCCTGGCCTGCGCTGTTCCGCCACACTGCGAGCGGCGCTAGCGGGGCCCCGCTCTCTGCGGGATCAAAGATTTCCCTCAGTACATGCACCCCTACGCCCCCCCCCCCTTCCCCCACACACGCACCACACGCCCCGACCACCGCGTGATCCCAGGACCCTGATCCGGCCGCGGTACACCTGTGCCCACACTGTTAAGCGTGCAACGTGCAACAACACACCGGTGAAAAAAAAACAATTAAACTCTTTATCGCGGGGCCCCACCCCCTATTTTGCTGAAAAGTCCTTTGGACCGATGATGTTATCGCAACCATTCGGCCCTCGGACAACACGCGGGTTCGTAAAGGGGCGCGAGTTGGGTGGGTGAACGCTCGACGCAGTGTTGCCAATGTGAGTGGCTGAAAAATTCCAGGGATGCACCAGAGTCGATAGGGTTGCCAACCCCAGAATGCCCGCTAGGCGACTTCGCCAGAGCAAACGCGCGGGCATTGCCGATTGGGCAGGCTGAGGTTGGCTACCCTACATCGACATGGTTGCATCGCGGTGACTTTTCGCCCACTCACGTTGGCAACGCTGCGCGCGACTTATAAGTGCGCCTCGGAGCCTCCCTCGCAGTCGCAGCGCCGCGGGGGGAAAATGCAGAAAAAAAACGGAGGGAAAGGGGCGGAAATGATTAGAGGGGGCGCGTTTCGCGGCGAGGAGATTGAGACTGTGTGGGCGGGCACGCTCCAGACACGCGCCACTATCCTCCACGGCACGCGCCCCGCCCCCCCCCCCGCCCCGCCCCGCCCCCCCCGCCCCCCCGCCCCGCCCCGCCCAGCCGCGGCCGCCATCGCCACGCGCGCTCGAGCAAGCGATCCCACTTGGAGCCAGCATATGAGTGCAAATAGCAATTTGCATGCCCTGCCAGACTGCGGCGTGGAGGGGGGAGATAGCCGCTGCCTGCTCCGTGCTGCCGGCGCTGCTGACGCCACTGCTGCCCCAGTAGACCGTGGTGGCGGTGCTTGTGTGCGGTCAGAACCCGCTCCCCTCCCCGGAGGGCCGCGGCAAGGGCGCGCAGTGGGCCAGAAGACCGGTGGGGGCGGCCCAAATCCCAGACGCGTTTTGAGCTCCAGAGTCGCTAAATGGGCCTCGAACCGAACGTGTGACCGCACCAACGGATTGCTCTCCGAACGAGGAATCCATTGGTGGGGTCACACGTTCGGTTCAAGTCCTGTTTAGCGACTCTGGAGCTCAAAGAACGTCTTGGCCGCCTGCGCCGGTCCTCTGCCCCACTGTGGCGGCGCGCAGGCCACGCCAAAGACAGCGGTAAGGGCGCGGTCAAGGATTACGGTGTGGGCGACGGGGAGCAGGAGCAGGGTGGCTTCGTCGGGGAGGGGGAAGCTGCATTAAAGAAATAATGAAATAAAATTCCGACAGCAGGATGGCGCAGGGCACACTCTAAATGTTCTACAGTGAAGATTCTCCATAATATGGTGAAAATGTTCCATATTATGGTGGTGCAGCTGACCTCGTAACATACCATTGAGAATTCACTGTACATTATAGATATTTTGACGAATTTTGTTGGTATTATGGAGAAAATCACCACCATAATATGTTGGTGCAGCCTTTCACCGTAAGACATTTACAGTGCAGGGCTGGCAGCGCGGGCAAGCAGCAGACTGATTCCGAGAGTTGCTCTGCCCCTCTCGCAATCATGGTACAGGTACGAGAGGGGCAGAGCGGCGAAAACGACTCTCGGAATCAGTCTGCTTTCGCCAAAAACGGAGCAGCAAGTCGGCCGGGCGCTGTATCGCGTTTCGGCCTCGGTTTCGGCGTTCCTGCACTGGAAGCGCGGAAGAGAGCGAGTCGTTTGGTTCCTCATTAGTGCCAAAATATGCCGCGTGTAATTCTCGCGGGGCGGGTCGGGGCGGGGCGGGGTAGGGTGAGGCGGGGTGAGGCGGGGCGGGGCGGGGTGGGGCGGGGCGGGGCGGCCTCGCCCTCCTCGTGCTCCTCCCGCGCGTGCGGGAATGCACGGCACGCGTGACGCGTAATCCGTGCTGCGTCGGCGCCGCGGGGGTTGCTTGGCTCGGCTTGGCTCTCGCTTGGCTTCGGTCGCCTTTGGCTTTGGCGCGTCGTCGGAGTGGCGGAGAGCGGCGGCTCGGAACGTCAGTTTCGGCGGCCAGAACTCAAGACGCATTTTGAGCTCCAGAGTCGCTAAGCAGGACTCGAACCGAACGTGTGACCCCACCAATGGATTCCTCGTTCGGAGAGCAATCCATTGGTGGGGTCACAGGTTCGGTTCGAGTCCCATTTAGCGACTCTGGAGCTCAAAACGCGTCTGGAGTTTCGGCCGCCTCCACCGGTCTCCTGGCCCACTGTGCAGTAGTTTCCCCTTTGAGGGAGGAAGCCGTTGGTACCCTCGCGTACTCCATTCGACTCGCATCGGCAGTGTCTAGATTGGATTTAGCCTCACTGCCCTTCTGGCGGCGGTCGAAGCGGACAAGACAAAACAAACAGAAAAATAATTGTCTAATCTGATTGGCATCAGGGGTGGTGGCGCCACAACAGGTGTCTGCGGCTGTCCGGCCTCGGGGTTGCTTGGCTCTTTTATTGAACCGAGTCCGCTGCATGAAAGCCACTGGCGCTGCGGAGTGCGCAAGGCTTCCGCGCTGAAGCCCCTGAAGGTCCTGTAAGGTCCTGACGTGCGACCCCACCAATGGATTCCTCGTTCGGAGAGCAATCCATTGGTGGGGTCACACGTTCGGTTCGAGTGCCATTTAGCGACTCTGGAGCTCAAAACGCGTCTAGAGTTTCGGCCGCCCCCACCGGTCTTCCGGCCCACTGTGCGACGAGGGCGAGGCAGCACCGTGGCTGCTTTGGCCGCGCGGTTCACCGCCAGCCGCCACGCCCCGGCCACGCCGCCGCTCCGGGCGCCCCGGCGTCTAGATTGGCGCTAGGAGCCACCCCGCCCCGCCCCGCCCCGCCCCGCCCCGCCCCGGTACGCCACGCTCGGGTTGCGGCGGTGCAGCTAATTGCCAGCCAACCCCCTTTGCCAGTGTCTGGTTCGCAGACTGCGGACCGATTCCGAGAGTCGCTTTCGTCGCTCTGTCTCTCTCGCACCTCTACGGCGCGCCCCGTGAGTGCGAGAGAGACAGATGGGTCTGCTGCCGGCCCGGTCGCGTGGACGGCGCGGACCCTTACCCTGAGCGCGGCTGCGCGGCAACGCAGCCATCGGTTGAACGTGTTAGGGGGTGCCTCCTGAAAATGGAAATGGAAATGAAATTGGCTCCCCTCGTTTCGTTCTCGGCGCGGTCGGTGTCTCTCTCTCTCTCTTTTCCTCTGGACCCTGAAAGCTGGACCGCGCGGAGCCCAATCAACTTCAAGCGAATCACGCATCTTTTGAGAAAATGAAAAAAAATGAATTTTTTTGAAAAATTAACATAATTTTAAGTTATTTTTGGAAGCAAAAAAAAAAAATTAAAATTGTTTGCCGAAACGTGGCGTCCTCACCCACGCCACCCGCAAGCTTTGCGCAAAAGCGCGCGCTGCCGACCCGACCGCCTGCCCTATATACTTTCATTTCCCTCCATTTTCCTGGAGAAGTGATTGCCCTTCCAATCAGGCCCGGGCAGGCGTGTCTGGAGGGTCGTGGGGCCGCGCCATTGTTTGCACAAGTGACCGGACCCCCTCCCCTCCCCTCCCCTCCCCTCCCCTCCTCCTCACCGCGGAAGCTCTTCTCATTCTTGTCAGCGGCTCAACCCTTCCGCCCACTTAACACCCCCACCCATCTAAGTCCCCCCCCCCCCCCACACGACCCCCAAGTGTGACCGTGGGGTCCGGATGGGGCTGGCGGATGGCGCCGCCCGTCTGATCTCCTAATGAGAGAGAGAGAGAGAGAGAGAGAGAGAGAGAGCAAGAAGAAGGAGAGAGAAGAGAGAGAGAGAGAGAGAGAGAGAAGGAGAGGAGAGAGAGAGAGAGAGAGGTCGCGCACGTGTCGCCCTGTCACACTCCGCGAGGCGCGCGCTATAGCGGGATGCTTGTCACTCTGCTGAAGGGTGGTTCAACTTTTGTCGTTGTTGTTTGGCGGCCCAGGAAATGGGAACGTGGAGTGGGGTGGGGGAGGGGGTCGCGGCCGCTGGGGGGTTGAACCCGCGACCTCGGCGTCCGTGACCGCAATTATTATTGTGGCGCGGTAGAACAGGTGCGATTGGAATGGAGTACAAAGGACACGCACAGGCCTCGCCCTCTGCTACCGGGCTGGCTGCCTGGCTGGCTGCCTAGCTGGCGAGTACGCAGTGGGAGGCGGTCGAAATGCCGGACGCGTTTTGAGCTCCAGAGTCGCTAAATGGGACTCGAACCGAACGTGTGACCCCACCAATGGAGTGCTCTTCGAACGAGGAATCCATTGGTGGGGTCACACGTTCGGTTCGACTCCCATTTATCGACTCTGGAGCTCAAAACGCGTCTAGAGTTTTGGCCGCGGCGCCTCCACCGGTCTTCTGGCCCACTGTGTGCCTATAGCTCACAGGTCACGAAGCATTATCGTGGCTGGCCTACGTGCTGGCAGTGTGCTGGCCCTGCTCTGTCTCCTCCCCTTCAGGTCCACTTGCTTCGACTGGCTTGCCCTTTTCTGGTTTCTTTACTGCCCCTGAGGCTCGAGGCCCGTGAGGGTGGCCGGCTGGACTGGGCTGGACTGGGCTGGACTGGGCTGGGCTGGGCTTGGCGGGCCTGGTGCGCCAAATCCGAGCGATAGCGCTGCTGCCGCGTCGCTGCGGCAGTGGTAGTTAGGAATCGCGCTGACCGCTTTTATTGGCCGAGGCGGCGCGCTGCCCCAGGCCGCCCCGGGCCCCGGGGACACCGCGGTGGGACACCTGCTATCTCTCCATCATCGCCTGAGTCATCACATCGCCGCACAGAGCCCTCCAGCGCCTCCAGGCGCCTCCAGGCCGCCGCTTTTGATCCAGTCTTTTCACGTCGCCTGCAGCAAGCCTGCCGACTGAGTCCGAGGGTCGTTTCCGTCGCTCTGTCTCTCTCGCACTCATGGAGCGCCTCGCAGGTGCGAGACGCAGAGCGATGAAAACGACTCTCAGTCTGCTGGAGGCTGCGGCCTCCAGTGGCCTCTCCAGCGCCGCCTGGAGCCGCCGGTGCAGCGCTCCGAAGACTCCAGCTGCCAGTTTTATTCAGGAAAGGCTCCTTGAGTATTTACGGTGGCGGCCCTCTGCTCTGCACTGCGCCCTGGGCAGGCCGGGAACTCGAATTAGCCCCTTGCTACGATCAAGGGCCAGTCGCTTTCCTCGTTCTGTCTCTCTCGCACTCATGAGGCGTCCCGTATCGGTGCGAGAGAGACAGAGCGACGGAAACGACTCTCAGTCTGCAGGGGGTGGCCGAGGCCCAGGTCCTGCCCCAAGCCAAGACGGTGTGGCCTCCCCCAAGCAGACCATTAAGATATGGATTGAGTGCACCCCCGGCCGCCCTGGCGTGCTGTCCAGCCACTGGACTCCAGTGGCTTTATTTTCACACTGTTTTGTTTAATGACGGAGCGGCCGGCCCTGATTAGGACCTCGAGCCTCGCGCTGTCTCTCTCTCTCGCACTCACGGGGCACCCCGGGTAGGTGCGAGAGAGACAGCGCGACGAAAACTAATCTCAGTCTGCAGGGAGACAGGGGCGGCTAGGCCAGCCCGCAGCGCACGGATGCGTGCCACGCGGCCGGGCTGCCTACCGCGCAGGCGCTACGAGGGCTCACGTTACAAGTCCGAGGAAGAGTTGTGGCCGTTGAAAAGAAAAGCCATGGGACTGTTGAGCTAAGCTACACTAAACAGAAGAAAAATTAAGGTATCTTAACTATCGGCCAAAAAACTCTAGGCGCGTTTTCAGCTCCAGGGTCGCTAACTGGGACTCGAACCGGACGTGTGACCCCACCAATGGATTGCTCTCCGAACGAGGAATCCATTGGTGGGGTCACACGTTCGGTTCGAGTCTCAGTTAGCGACTCTAGAGCTCAAAACGCGTCTAGAGTTTTGGCCGCCCCCACCGGTCTTCTGGCCCACTGTGTGGCGGTGGCACGGTGGCGTGAATAGGGCGCCATCGCGGGGCGGCGCGGGGCGTTGACGTGGCCGCGTTTCCTCGGGACAGCCAAGGCCTGGCCTGGCCCAGCCATCGCCCCAAAGTGTGTACCGTGCTAATGCATTATTACACGGCCCGACAATGAGAAGAAGTGGTGCTTGTTTTGTTGATTAGCCCCGCAGGCTTCTGCCGCGGCCTGTCACGGCCTTGGCCCCCCACAGTGGGCCAGAAGATCGGCGGAGGCGGCCAAAACACTAGACGCGTTTCGAGCTCCAGAGTCGCTAAATGGGACTCGAACCGAACGTGTGACCCCACCAGTGGATTCCTCGTTCGGAGAGCAATCCATTGGTGGGGTCACACGTTCGGTTCGAGTCCCATTCGGCGACCCTGGAGCTCTCAACGCGTCAAGGAGTTTTGGCCGCCGCCACCGGTCTTCTGGCCCACTGTGCCCCTCGGCCCCTCGGCCACTAACCTAGCCGAGGCCGCCCGCGGTAAATATTAATGTCTGCGCAATTACCGCCGCCCGGCGAGGCGGTTTTTCGGCGAGGTAGTTGCGAGTGTCTTTTTGGCGCCGAGTGTACCGCCGCGCCACTGCTAAGTGGACCTAATTATTATGGATGATTTCAATTGTGGCGCTTGCGCTATTTTATTTTTAATTCTTTTTGTTTTTTTGTTCTTTGGAGCCGTGGCGGTCGAGGGGATATTCCCCTGCTTCCTTTTTGTCCCGCGGGGCCGGCCAGTGGAAAGCGTTTTACTTTGGGAAATAAAAAAGACGTGTGGTTGGTCGGAGGGGTGGGGGAAGGGGGTGGATAATGCCACTAGGCCACAAAGCGGATGGTGTTTTTCTTGTCGTCCACGCCGATTTCGCTTTGCATGTTCATCATGAAATCGCCATCGGCATCAATCCCTTCACGCCTCGCCCCCCTCCCCCTCCCCTCCCGTCGTGCTACCGCTCCCCCCTCCCTTCTCCTGCTGCTCCCCCCCCCCTCGATAAGCGGTCCGGGTTAGCGCCCTTCCCCGTGCAACTCTGTCTACCCTGTCTGTCCTTGCCCCCGCCCCCCCCCCCCTTTCTTTTTCCCTCCGAGGCGCGAGACAGAGAACGCACCCGGCCCTTGCTGACCGATCGATTTTGACCGCTTGTGACCGCCGGTCACTGCTGTTCTACACCGCAGTTCCCCCCCCCCTGCCCCGAACACCGCCTCTACCGCGGCCCCAGCGTTAGCGCCCATGGTGCACCACGTGCTGGCCGGCGGACGGACAGACAGGCAGACAGACCAGTGGACCAGGCAGGGGGGCGCACAGTGGGCCACAAGACCGGCGCAGGCGGCCGAAAACTATAGACGCGTTTTGAGCTCTAGAGTCGCTGAACAAGACTCGAACCGAACGTGTGACCCCACCAATGGGTTGCCGTGCGATGCACGATGCACCAGTGTCGAAAGGGTTGCCGACCTCAGCCTACCTGGGCTTGGCAAGGCTGAGGTTGGCAACCCTTTCGACACTGGTACACAGGCGCATCGCGGCAATTTCAGCGAGCTTATGTGGCCCTGCACTGCTAGTACAGTACGGCTCCGCGAGGTGAGGGAGCACTGGCACAACTTTGCCGGAATTTTGGTCGGTATTTCGCTCGCGGGCAATTTCGGCCGTTCGCTCGCTGGCGGTGCGATGCTGCCTGGGGGTCAGGGGGTAGGGGAGAGGGGGGAAGAGGGAGGGGGTGGGAAAGGGAGGGAGGGGGTGTACGGGGTGAGGGGCATCCGAGCGCACGGTGCCATTTTTTAGCCGCCGGCGCCGATGTCGGCCCCGGGCCGGGCTGGGCCGGGCCGGGCTCTCGCCGAGCCCCTCCCAGCCTCGCAGTCGGATAAGGAAAGGTGTGTCTAATACCTGGATCTTAATCAACGTCACCTTAGGGACCTTCCACCGAGTCCAGGCCGGGCAGTGGCGCGGACAAACACGGCAGGATCAGGCCGCCTCTCGTTGTCTCTCTCGCACGCTACACACTGTGAGTGCGAGAGAGAGGGAGGGAGAGAGAGAGAGGGGAGAGAGAGAGAGAGAGAGGGGGGGGGGGGGAGAGAGGGGGGGGGGGGGGGGAGAGAGGGGGAGAGAGAGAGGGGGAGAGAGAGAGAGGGGGGGGGGAGGAGAGGGGAGAGAGAGGGGGAGAGAGGGGGGGGGAAGGGGCCCAGAGAGAGAGGGAGAGAGAGGGGAGAGAGAGAGGAGAGAGAGAGAGAGAGAGAGGGGAGAGAGAGAGGGGGGGGGGAGAGGGGGGAGAGAGAGAGAGAGAGAGGCCCACCTTTGGGATCGCTCTGGAGGCCTTGCCGCCTCACCACATCGGGTTCCATCACGACCCACATGGACGTGTCAACACGAATGCGACCCCCAGGCGGAAATCTCGCCCGAGCACGCAGCACGCACCAGAGGCACGGGGTATCGGCGACAGGACAGACTCGGCCTGGACGGACGGGGAGACAGCGCGGACAACGCGATGCAAGCCGTACTGCAGCAGACTGATTCCGAGAGTCGTTGTCGTCGCTCTGTCTGTCTCACGCACTCGTGAGGGGCGTACCGCACAGGTGCGAGAGAGACAGAGCGACGACTCTCGGAATGAGTCTGCTGCAGTACGGCCGTCTTGCTCTAATTGTCACTAAGTGGAGGGAGATCCAAGCCTCGGGCCCGCTGTCGCCGCGCCGGGAGAGCCACGGACTGACTACGAGAGCCGTTTCCGTCGCTCTGTCTCTCTCGCACCCAAACGGCCGGTTCCATGGGTGCGACAGAGACGGAGTGACGAAAGCGGCTCTCGGGATCAGTCCGCGGGAAAGACAGTGAGCGACGCTGCCGCGCAATGGCACCCACAAACTTGACTTCGAGAACTCGAATCAACGCCTGGGACTTTCCTTCGCCGTGACCACTGCACTGCATACCCGGTCGTCCCGCGGGTCGTCCGTTTACATAATTGAGATCCAGGCTGCACTGCCGAATGACAAAGCAGCCCTGACAGCCGCCAACCCGTCAGGTCGTCATTGACAGGCGGAGGTCAGTAGGTAAACTGGCGGCATTTCCTCGTGGAGGTAAATCGCGAATAGAGTTTCGGCCGCCTGCGCCGGTTTTCTGGCCCACTGTGCATCGCAGGTGCGACTGCGACACTGCAATCGGTGCATTTGCCGCTCACTGCGGCGGAAGGTGGAACTCCCACACTGGTAGTAGATGGTTTCGCCGGGGATGAATTTGATTGCCCTTCCCCCGCCGTGACTCATCCCCCCTTTTTTTTCTGGCCGAGCCCAGCGCGTATTTGTTGGCGTACTTACGCCGCTGAAAGGAAGGGCGGGGTTCCAGGATCACGTCGCTGCAGGAATTATTGGTGCCGGAGTTTACTCCGGGACGTGCTACCAATACCGAAGCCTGCAGCCCCCCCCCCCCCGCCCCTTTCCCCCCCCCTCCCCCTCCCCCCCCCCCTTACCCCTCACCGAGCCGGCTGCCTCATGTTCTCGGTTACCAGTGTGCCAATCGGGCACATACTCGAGTTTGGAACTGGGCTCCCCGAAAAAATAACAAGTTTGAACTGGGGAGACAGCAGACAGAAAGACAGACAGACAGGCAGACTGGAGGCCTGGAATACTAAAGCAGGAAAAAGGCAGGGTCAATGTACTAATGGCGGAAAGTTCAGTTGTTTCTGGTGGCGCGGAGATGGAGTTGTATTACTAATACAGTACCGCGTGATGGGCAACTTCCTCCATAATTTAATCAAATATCAAATTCTGTGGGCCCATTTTTTTTTTATTTTTTTTTTTTTGCCTTTTTTTAGAAGGCAAGCGTGTGCGCTGAAAGCACTGAAATTGCATACCTACTATCGACAACAATTAGGCTTCAATTTAGAAGTTTCAAAAAAATACTTCATTTTGAACGTTTGAGGAGTAACAAGTAGCAATTTAACTTTTTTTACGTATTGCTTGCCGTAGACGTTGAAGCAGTGTCCTCCAATTATAAAAGCCGCCGAAGTTGCGAGTCCCCCCCGTGTCGCGCGCAGTCTTCTTGTTTCTTTTATTAAAACGAGGTTTGTCCCTTTTTGCCGTGCCCTTGTCGCGATAGGGCCTGGATAGCTAGGGCTCGCGTGGCGCCGCCGGCTGCGCCCGTTTCCGTCGCTCTGTCTCTCTCGCACTCGTGGGGGGTCGTCATTGGTGCGAGAGAGACAGAGCGACGACTCTCGGAATCAGTCTGCTGCCTGGCTGGCTGCCTGCCTGGCGTGCAGAGACGTCCCAAATGCGTCTCGACGCCGCCCCCGGCGCCCCGGCCGAGCCGCCAGCCGCCGCCAGCGACACGACACCGCCGCGGCCGTGCCGCCGAAATAAAATGAAACTGGAAAGTTTACGACGGAGCGAAATGACGATGGCGACGCAGGCCGCGCACGCCGATCAGATGCACGGCGCACAGTGGGCCAGACGACCGGTGGAGGCGGACAAACTCTACACGCGTTTTGGGCTGCTGGGTCGCTAAGTGGGACTCGAACCGGACGTGTGACCCCACCAATGGATTGCTCTCCGAACGAGGAATCCATTGGCGGGGTCACACGTTCGGTTCGAGTCCCATTTAGCGACTCTGCAGCTCAAATCGCGTCTGGAGTTTTGGCCGCCTGCGCCAGTCTTCTGGCCCACTGTGCGCTGGGCTCGCCGCAATGATCCCCCATGCAGAGCGGTGGACGAGACACGACCCCCATAGGGGCGGGGGGCTCCTACAAGCCGCCCTAACGGATGGCTTCGTTTACGCGCGACCCCCTCCGGTGACCCCGCCCCGCCCCGCCCCGCCCGGTTGGGCCTGGTGTCGATGCCAACTTTATTTGGTCGTAAAGAGCGGGGCGAACCGGTGTTCATCTCGGCCGATGAGGACGCTCCACAACGCTCTGGCCTGGCCACGGCCTGCGGGCTTCAGTGCTTCGTCGCGCTGTCTCTCTCGCACTCACGGGGCGCCGCACGCGGCTGCGAGAGAGACAGAGCGACAGCGGAACTGGCCACGGCTCGGCAGTGCCCCGGCACTCGTGCAGCAGCCAGGGCCCCGGCCAGGGGCGCCATGATGAGGTGCCTCATTCTGGTCAGATTTTCGACAAAGTTGCGTCTCGACCACTTGAGCCCCTCGCTCGCACCCTCTCGCTCGCCCTCACTCGAACACCCTCTCTCTCCACCCCCTCTCTCTCTCTCTCTCTCTCTCTCTCTCTCTCTCTCTCTCTCTCTCTCTCTCTCTCTCTCCCCCACCCTCACTCCCTCTCCCCCCTCCCTCCATGCGTACAGCAGCCGCTTTTACGCTCCTTTGTAACGGTGAGGGTGGCGGCAGGGATGGGGTGAGTTGCGGGATATTAACGGCGAGTTTATTTGGATTCATTTTTACTCTTTTTATGTATTTTTTTCGGAATTGATATTGAAAAAGTTTGGGCCCAACTCGTCGTTATTTGTTGCGCTTTATTTTTGGGGGGTCGAACGTCGTCTTTTACAGTCAGCTTGGTAACTGTCCCGATGGCCCCTGGTTAGATGTCCCAGAGAATCCCACCACCACGGCCGGCGAGGGATTACCGGCTATCCCCGGTCCGGGTCGGCGGGCTACCTGCCCGGCCTCGGTTAGCTGTCCTCGGCGCTCTCCGGTTGTCGGGACAGCAAACCCAGAGTGACTGTATCGAGTGTAGCGAGGCAGCGCATCAGCCGACGTTTTGAAAGGCGGGGCGGGGCGGGGCGATTGGAGGACGTGTAAGGGAAGGCCACGCCATGAAGGTGCAGTGGGGTGGGGGGTGCGAGCCTTATCAGCTGATGGCTCAAGTCCCGCGCCATGCTAAGCAGCTCCCCGCCCCACCCCGCCCCAAACGCGTCGTGGGCGATCGCCCGCACGGAAGGAACCTTTTCACGCCCCGAACAGATTTACTTTCCTTTTTTTTCTTTCCCTCAAAAGGGTTCGGGTTTTTCCCTTTCTCGAAGAAACCGAGGGGCACTCTTCTTTCCTGCTTCTCCCCCGCCCCTAAAAACCTCGACTTTTCGACCGGTAGAGGCGGCCAAAATTCGAAATGCTCCAGAGTCGCTAAACAGGACTCGAACCGAACGTGTGACCCCACCAATGGATTCCTCGTTCGGAGAGCAATCCATTGGTGGGGTCACACGTTCGGTTCGACTCCCATTTAGCGAATCTGGAGCTCAAAACGCGTCTAGAGTTTTGTCCGCCTCCACTGTCTTCTGGCCCACTGTAAACTGCATGTGCTTGACGGCGTCCTTCTCCTTGTTGCAGAGCAATGTGATGGCGGCCGGCGGCTTGCAGCGGCTCGCCGCCGTCCTGGCGGTGCGGGCGGCGCTGGCGGTGTGCCTGACGGCGTGCCTGGCGACGGTGGTGACGTCATCGTCGGACGACTGGAGCCAGTGCCCGGCGGCCTGCAAGTGCAAGTGGGTGTCCGGCAAGAAGGCGGCCGAGTGCGTGGCGTACGAGCTGTCCGCCGTGCCCAGGGGGCTGTCCCCGGAGCTGCAGAGCGTGGACCTCTCGCAGAACCCCCTGCAGATGCTGCCGCGGGACGCCTTCCGCGACGTGGGCCTCGTCAACCTCCACAAGCTGTTCCTCCGCGACTGCAGCATCCGCGACCTCCACCAGGAGGCCTTCAGCGGCCTCGAGATCCTCATCGAGCTGGACCTGACGGCCAACCAGGTAGGCGTCGGCGAGAGGCTCGGATGACCTCCATGGAGGCGGCCGAAACGTGTCAACGAGATGATGATGTTTATTTTCCGGATTTTGTGACTGAGATGTTGTCGTGGTCTTCCAGATCCACACGCTGCACCCGTCCACCTTCCGCGACAACGGGCGGCTGCGGCTGCTGTACCTGAACCGCAACCCGATCACGTCGCTGCCGGACGGGCTGTTCTACAACATGACGTTCCTGCAGACGGTGGAGCTGTCCGAGTGCCAGCTGACGCACATCAGCCACCACGCCTTCCAGAACGTGCCCAACCTGGCGCACCTCAAGCTGGACGGCAACCGGCTGCAGCACCTGCAGCTGGGCGCCGTGGACCAGCTGAACCGGCTGGTGGGGCTGGTGCTGCACAACAACCCCTGGAAGTGCGACTGCCACCTGCGCCCGCTGCGCGACTGGACCATGGAGCGCAAGCTGTACACCAAGCCCACGGCCTGCGCCGAGCCGCACAAGCTGCACCGCAAGCTGTGGTCCGAGCTGGCGCCCGAGGACTTCGCGTGCAGGCCGCAGATCATGGCGCCGCCGCCCGGCACCATCCTGGAGGCCGACACGGAGGAGGTAGGCCCGTCGCAGTGTGCCAGAGGACAGGAACCGGCGGCCGAAACTCTAAACGCGTTTTGGGGTCCAGAGTCGCTAAATGGGACTCGAATCAAGCGTGTGACCCCACCAATCGATTGCTCTTCGAACGAGGAAGCCATTGGTGGGGTCACACGCTTGGTTCGAGTCCAGAGTCGCTATATGGGACTCGAGCCGAGCGTGTGACCCCACCAATGGATTCCCCGCTCGGAGAGCAGTCCACTGGTGGGGTCACACGTTCGGTTCGAGTCCCATTTAGCGACTCTGGAGCTCAAAACGCGTCCGGGATTTTGGCCGCGCCCACTGTGCATACGGACACGCAGTCTGTCTGGCCAACGTGTCGCCGAGACGCTGACCCACTGCCTCCTGCCCCACAGGTGACGCTGAGCTGCAAGGTGAACGGCAACCCGCCGCCGGAGGTGCAGTGGGTGCACAACTCGCGCGTCATCGGCAACAACTCCCGCAGCGTGTACGGCGACCAGCGCTTCGTGGTGCTGGAGGGCGCGGCGGAGGCGGCGTCCACCATGCGCTGGGTCAACCTGACGATCCGCGGCGTGCGGCCGCAGGACCGCGGCCAGTTCGTGTGCGTGGCGCAGAGCGGCGGCGGCGTCGACGAGCGGAACGTGACCCTCAAGGTGTCGCGCTCCTTCGCCGGCGGCGGCCTCCTGGTGGGCGCGGGCGGCTCCATGGCCGAGGCCTGGCCCCTCATCGCCGGCCTCGTGGCGGGCGTCGTGCTGCTGCTGCTCGCCACCGTGCTGCTCTTCTGCTGCGTGCAGCGCCGCCGCAGGGACTTGCAGCGCCGCGACGCCGCCCTCGTCATCGGCAAGAAGCCGCCACCAGAAGGAAGGTGAGGATCGCCTTGACGCTGGAGGCGGCCAACATCCCGGACGCGTTTTGAGCGCCAGAGTCGCTGAATGGGACTCGAACCGAACGTGTGACCCCACCAATGGATTTCTCGTTCGGAGAGCAATCCATTGGTGGGGTCACACGTTCGGTTCGAGTCCCATTTAGCGACTCTGGTGCTCAAAACGCGTCTGGAGTTTTGGCCGCCTCCGCGGTCTTCTCTAGCCCGCTGTGTTTTCCCTCCCCCACCCCTAGAGTTCCAGGAAGTCTCTTTTTTCCGTATACTCACCACTCTCTCTCTCTGCCCGCAGGTCCCCAAACGGGGAAGTGACTCACCATGTGAGGGCCGATGGGTCTGAGCAGCAGAAGTCCCTCCTGACCATGGTGAACCCCGTGCAGAAGCCGCCCCGCCGCTACGACCACCCGTCCGGTCTGTCCTCGCTGTCCGGCCAGGGCGGCACCGAGCTCAGCGAGCTCAGCGAGCTCAACAGGAACCTGCTCGACGACGGATCCATTTACGGTACGCCCCCGCATGAGAGAAACTTCCCGCACGGAAGTAATGTTTCGCACAGAGAAAGTTTCGGGCACGAGAGAAATTTCCCGCCAAAAAGAAAGTAGTTTAGCGCACATGGGAAAATATCCCCGGAAGAAAATTTCCCACTGAGGGAAATTTCTCGCACGAGGTGAATAACTCGCACGAAGAAAGGTCGCCGCATGAGGGAAATTTCTCGCGCGGAGGGGAATTTCCCCGCGGATCGGCAGCTGTTTCCCTGCCGCGGTGGCGGTGAGAAATAATAATGCGGAAGATGAAGAGAGACGGCGGCGCTGGCCTCGGCGTGTCTGTGGCTCCGTCGCGGCGCGGCACAGTGGGCCAGAAGACCGGTGGAGGCGGCCGAAACTCATGACGCGTTTAGAGCTCCAGAGTCGCTGAATGGGACTCGAACCGAACGTGTGACCCCACCAATGGATTCCTCGTTCGGAGAGCAGTCCATTGGTGGGGTCACACGTTCGGTTCAAGGCCTGATTAGCGACTCTGGAGCTCAAAACGCGTCTAGGGTTTTGGCCGTCTCCACCGGTCTTCGGCTGGCCCACTGTGCGCGGCGCGGCGCGGGGGATTTTTGCGCCTACTCCCTCGCCCGGCTGCCTGGGCCTGGCTGTGGGCCCGCCGTCCCGGCCGGCCTCTGCAAACATCATAATGTAGCAGAATTAATGCGCCGCGCCACGCCTGTTGAGCACTGAGTTATGCTGGAGGCACCGGGCCGCGCTGGAGTCCCCCTGGGAAGAAAAAGGAGGGGGGGGGGCTGTCCACCCCCACAGTCCCGCAGGGCCCGCAGGGTGGAGCGGGGCCGTGCCGGCACGCGGGGTTGCAGTGATTTTTCACCTTTTCTGCTAAGCTATTTGAGAGATAACTGGCTGAATAATGCCGGGCCGACGCGACTGGGATGCGGGCTGTCTTATTTCCATTTGGGCCTAGGGATGCTGCTGGAGATTAGAGCCGACTCGGGGGTGGGCGAGGGGGAGCACAGTGGGCCGAAACTGTAGTCGTGTTGTGAGCTCCAGAGTCGCTAAACAGGACTCGAATCGAGCGTGTGACCCCACCAATGGATTCCTCGTTCGGAGAGCAAGCCATTGGTGGGGTCACACGTTCGGTTCGAGTCCCATTTAGCGACTCTGGGGCTCCAAACGCGTCTCGAGTTTTAGCCGCCTCCGCCGGTCTTCCGGCCCACTGTGGGGAGGGCGCCCTCGGAAAATGAGGGTCACGCGGTCAGAGCCGGGGTCGGTACTCGCGGAGACGGAGGACCGGGTTGACCCTCCGCCTCATAACTTGAACCTCGTCGTCAAAAAATGGCGAGGGGTGGGGGAAGCTTGGCAGTGGCGCGGCGTTGCGTGGCGCCGCCGGAGTCCCTTCGCTCCGCTTTTATTGCTCCAGAAATTTTAAAGTGTACGCCCTTCTTTCGGTGCGTTCGTGCGCCGAGTGCACTCCGAAGAGAGTGTCCTCGCCGCCCCCTGCCCTTTCAGTGCGTGGACGTGGGTGTCCTTTTTTGCAGCCACCCCTTGTTACACTGTGCTGGAGCTGTTGCGGCTCCAATCCATTGGTGGGGTCACACGCTCGGTTCGAGTCCCATTTAGCGACTCCGGAGCTCGAAACGCGTGCGGGACTTTGACCGCCTCCACCGGTCTTCCGGCCCACTGTGCCCTCCTCCGGATCCGCGCTTCTCCGGGGGTGGCGTTGGTTTCCCTTCCAGCGGGTGATGGCGGCGAGGACATTGTTGTGCGTTGTCTAAGCTGCAGCTGCTTAGCGCGGGGCTGTGCGGCGGTACACTGTATTTCGCTGGGACTGCAGCACCCTGCGCTTTGGCTGCTGGTTCCTTTGAGGCGTGTTGACACGGTGCTCTCTCTGTGCATAGCATGCATTGCTCGCTAAGAGGCTCTGCTTGGCGCCTCTGCAGCCTCTGTAGTCTGAACAAGTGCCTGCGTCGCTCTGTCTCTCTCGCACCCCCACGGGCCGCGCCGTGTGTGCGAGAGAGACAGAGCGACGAAAGCAGTGCTGCTCGGGATCAGCCGCCTTTCAAACAGCATCCTCTACACTGCCGACTGTCTCTCTCACACTCGCAGGGCGTCCCGGACTTCCCTCTGGGTGCGAGAGAGACGGAAGAGCATCCGCCTTTCATGGCGCCACCCATCCATCGCCAAGCCTGCATCTTGCACTGCCCTGCCGCGCTCCGCCTCGTTTTGTCCTTGAATTTCGATCCCTTTCAAACGCCGCCGTGGCCCTTGTTTGTGTCAGTCCTTGTCCTTCCCCGCGGTTCCGGCCGCTCCGCCCCTCCCTAATATTCGTGTTTGACGCAGCCGCCCCACAGTGGGCCAGAAGACCGGTGGGGGCGGCCAAAACTCCAGACGCGTTTTGAGCTCCAGAGTCGCTAAATGGGGCTCGAACCGAACGCGTGACCCCACCACTGGATTCCTCTTCCGGAGAGCAATCCATTGGTGGGGTCACACGTTCGCTTCGAGTCCCATTTGGCGACTCTGGGGCTCAAAACGCGTTTAGAATTTCGGCCGCCTCCACCGGTCTTCTGGCCCACTGTGCAACCCCTGTGCCCCCGTAGGCCCGCCTTGCCTGCCTTTGTCCCAGCCTGCCCCTTCACAGCTTTGAATTCCTCCCCCCCCCCCCCCCTTTCCACTCGTTTTCTTGCCTGATGACGCGTCCCCTCGACGAGCCCTCCATGTCAGCCTACGCGGTAGCCTCGCGCCAAGTCTGTGAATGCGAGGAATGAGCGCTGAGCGCACTGCTAACCAGCAGGCGGAGCAGGGACAGGCTGTCTCTCTCGCACCCCAAGGGGCCCCGAGGGAAGCCCCACGAGTGCGAGCGAGACAGAGAGAGGGAAGCACCGTTAGGAATGTCCTGCCAGAGCTCGGCTATGCATCCTGCTAATGGCCTTCAGGCATTGGTGGGTGAAGGAAGGGCTCCAAATGCAGGGGTTGACACTTGAATAGGCGGCGAGGTGACGCTTACACAACCCACAGTGCATGGGCCCAAATTAGACGTCTCAAGTGAGGATATTCCTTGTCGGGGTTGGATCGGAATGTTGGCAGGTTCACCCCGCCTGTTGTGTGACGCCTCCTCCAGGCATTTTAGGTCATATTGTTGTAATGGGACCTGGGTTTCAATTTCACCGTTGTTTCATTTAGCAAAGCCAATAATTGCATTATCGTGTTTGTTGCAGCTGGCCATGTCGACGAAGAGGGTCGATCCCTGGACTCAGTCGGAGGTCTCACTCCTCAGCGCAGTGGATCTGAAGTGGAGGCGGAAACAGCCACAACAGCGAGATTCCCTCGACCCTCGGCTGTCCCAGTCAACTCGTATCCTCCAGACCTTCTCGCCTTCCCTTCAAGGTAAACTAAGCCTGGAGCCATCATCTCATGTTATTGATGGAGAAACTATGTTCATCTGACTTAATATGTTAAAATTGCATTGCATATTAAATTTGAATTATTTCCACTGAATTACGGAAACATTTGGAAGCTTGATGCTAACCAATCACTGTGTTTGCAGGTCGGCTTCAATAAGCGGAGGACCACACAGTCCAGCTTCAACTGCATCAACTGCTCTTTGCGGTACCTTACCGTATTCAAGAAGTCAATCTCCGTTTTCTCCACCTATGTCGCAACCCTTGGTCCAGCCACGATCTGGATATGTGACTATTCCAAGAAGACCTCGAGTTCCATCCTGGTCATCACCAACCCCAACACCTTGTCTAGATGATTCACTTCTACTGAAGGTAAGTGTCAATGCTTTGCATTGTATGCATTAAAAAGGAATTGGTGGTGGATTTTCTCGGGCTTTTTTTTTACCCAAAATATTCGTATTACTTGTTATCAAGCATACAATGAAGGTTGGAACTGTTGGTAAGTAATCACCAACTTACAAATCCCCACATTTTGGTTTAATTTCTTTCTAAAACGTTGCACTGGCATCCATTTGACAAATGTGCGTGAGGTTCTGTTGCTTTTTTTCTCCACCATAGAAGCATGTGTCTTTATTTTAAAACACCTGTCATTATTTGCACCACAAGTCAATATCACTGGATGCACCATTTTTTCGGTTAAATTCATTCATTTTTCAAAATTGAGTACGTTGGTGAATTATGTATTGTTTTGTTTGTTTCTTGCTAATTGGAAGGGGAACATCCTAATGACGTCTAAACTTTGTCTACATGCTTTGTGCTTATGCACCTGCATTTTCAACCTGTTTCAAGGCTGTCTTAACAAGACCGCAGTTTTTTAGTAGGAATATTATTATGATTTTTCACAGAGAATGAATTAAATTAAATTTGTTTGTCTGTGAAACTGTGGTGCTTGTGAGCAAATATTTTCCAATCAAATCTAGCAACTGCCCTATGATTTTCAATAGAGAGTTGTCGTTCACTGTAATGTGAATGTTGGAAGCTGTTTGGTGCTGTAGCCCTGCACCAGGTGTCGTCACATGTCGTCATGCCCATCCTTGTCATCACTCTCCATCTATTTGTAGGGAGAGGGAGAGAGCGAACTGAAAGTTGTAGACTCCGACATGCCTGTGCTAATCTGCTGTCCGTTCCTCTCGCAGCTGGAACCTGTCTATGACAATATGGGTCCCAGGACGACCGCGGACGGGAGCTCGGTGCTGTCCCTCAACAAGACTGGCTTGGACTCCTCGCCAGTGAGGCCCCCGTCGTCGGCGTCCTCCGCGGCGCCGCGTGCAGGCGTGCCGCCGCAGCCCAGCCCGCTGCCCGCCTTCTACACGCCCATCGAGGAGCTGGAGTCCCTGGCGCTGACGCCGCCGAGACTCAACGGCCACCACCACCACCATACCCTCGGCCACCTCGGCGGCCTGCACCGCCAGGACCGGCAGTCGACGGCGTCCCCGTCGCCTGGCAGCAACAAGTTCACTTCCCCCGCGGAGAGGAACGGCCGGCGAGGCTCGTGGTCCAGGATCTCCCCCGAGTCCTCGCTGACGGGGAGCTTGACGCTGGGCCGGCAGCCCGCCAGCCGCGGCGTGCCCAGGGTGGCCAGCCCCGAGGGCGACAGGGAGTCCCTGCTGCTGCCCGGGACGGTCAAGAGGCCGACGTCGATCGCGTCCATCACGTCGGCCAGCTCGACCACCCCGTTGACCAACGGCTCCGGGGCGCCGGCGGTCCGGACAGTTAAAGTGCCGCCCAAGCCGCCGCCCAAGCCCAAGAAGAAGGTGGGCGGGCCCCTGTTCGAGGACGAGGGCGAGGACGGGACAGAGGTTTGACGGCGCGCGTCCGAGGGCCTGCCCTGCCGAGGGCCCTGCCGAGGGCCCTGCGTGGCTCTGGGGCAGTGCCGGCAGTGCGCGCTCCCGCCACTCCCGCCCGCCCCCACCCCCGCCCTCAGGCTCCTGTGCCAAGTGCCGCGAGTGACTATGATGGTGGTGTGTGTGTGACTGAGTGAAAGTGGTGGACTTCCTGTCTGGAAGGGAGAGAGGTGGGCAGCCTCCTTGGCTTAGTCTTCCGTGCCCAGTGGCAGACCAGATCCGCGAAAACCATTCTCATCGTCCGAGACTGTGAAATGTGTCATTGACTTGTGAGGGTTTGAAATTATACTGGGCAATTTTTAGTTGGATCTTGTTTTGAATGTTTTATTTATTTCACATTGCACAAAATTTATATTTTTCTTGTCCACATTAAATGTAGTGGTTTTGTGTCTCTTCATCCTTCCTTTGGAAATGTCATGGTGTATGTGGCCATGCAGTTACATTAGTTGTGGAACCTTATGGGGGAATAACAAATTTACGTCATGAGAAGCACGTTTGTTGCTGTTGCTTCTTATTCATGAGAAAACTTATTTCAGTTGCAAAGAATATTTATCTATTCAAATTGTTTTCTTTATCTAAATTACTTGCACTCTTTTTCTAACTGTGATAAAGTGAAGAGACGATCCACAATTCATGAATAATCTTCCAGACATTTGACAGTTCTCAGAAACATCGCATAGGTTTTTGCATCGTCTAAATTTGGGGAAAATTTCTCTTGCCCTTCCACTATTCATTTTAACTCGTATGTTGATATTGTGCCATATTCAGAATATTGGGAAGAGCATACTATTTTATGATGAATGCTTAGAGCTGGTGATGAAGTCAGTATAGATGCTTGAACTTACTTGTTTTGCTCCTGATACATTCTAATCCACAAGTACCATTGTTCAAAGTTTTGTGGATTTCTATAAGGGAGAGAAAATTACTGATCATGTTAAATAATTATTAAACAGCTTAATCATGTTCATTCCTGGTCCAAACAAATATAAAATTCCAGCTTGCATCCAATTGTCAAAAATGGATCTTGCATTTGACTGAGTGGTTCATCAAATTCTGTGAATAGTAAATTAAGTGTGCACGCCTCTTAGCGTCGAGAGCCAAACTATTAGACTTAAATGTGTACAGTCAAACTTTGTACAGTGTAAATAAAAATGTTTGTACTGCAGTGCCTTGAAAATCATTATTTTTCATTCCAGTTTTAATTATATTTATGTTAATTTTAGTACTCAATGTACATAGGTATACTTGTGTGCTCTTGAGGGAAATGTGTAAAATAAATGCTATGTTAATAGTACTGTTAGATAAAAGACTATGATTTATAGATTCTAAGCTTGTGAATTTTTATTTCTCATTTTATAATAGGGTCAACAGAAAAGACATACCAAAATTCTGATGAACTCTTTTGCAAATTTGTTTTTTATTTGTAATTTTATTTTTTTTTGTATTTAGTTTCTGAGATGGTGTTGTTTATTTTGTTCCGTTGATTAGGTAGAGGCATGGTGAATGAGGTGGAGTATCATTTTGGGACCAAGGTTAAGTACTTAAAAGCTCTCCTTTTAAGTTTGTTTATTTGATGTACTACATCACTCAACCTTAGCATTTTTCTTGAAGCATTTCCATAATTCTAGTCACGTGATGCTCTTGACTCTTTTTGATTAAATTGTTCAATTAAATCTGTTGGTCTCCATCCTAAACCGCTGGTTTGTTTCTGCACCCAGCAGTGTGAGCTGTGTCTTCAAACAGAAGCTGTTGTTTTACATCAAACATAAAATAAGGAGAGTTAACATGGATACTGACCCTCTGCCTCTATTGTTTTAAATTCATTTTCATGTGTTCCTAATGCAGCTTATGGAAGCTTTTTGTTGGCAAGTGTTGCTGCAGTATTATTTTCAACATTGTTGTAGAAATAAAATTAATAAAACTTTTAAAAAATTTCAATTTTTCAATCTTTGGTTTTTGCATCCTGTCTCAGAGAAAAGTGTGTGGATTACTGGGGAGTCCTTGTTTATCGCTAGCAAAATACTCAAAAGCAAAGCAAGAGAAATTATGCTGCTGAACAGTGTGATCACACACAAAGTGGTACAGTTGTTTTAGATGCTTCGCCCGATCGTTCTCATAATTTTCTGTTTCTTAGACCCATGAGAAGGTTCCATATTAATTTCAGACAGATCGGAGGTGGTCGACCATTTTTGTCGGTTTTTTACCGTTTTGGGCCATACCATGAAATTCAACCAAATTCAAGTAGGTGGTGCTGCCCCCCTCCCTCCCTCGTGGGCCCTGACACTATTTCGAGGGTCATTTGGGCCCTAAACAGTCTCTTTCTGGTGAAAATCTGGAAGTATTGAAGCCTGCGCCGCGTAGGTAGGCAACCCACCGTCCACAGCTTCTTCAACTCGTCTAGCATCCCGGAAAATGTCATTTTCACGCCAAATGGAATGCGTTAAGAGCCATTCGGCACCGGGCATCTGTTTCTTAGACCCATACGAAGGTTCCATATCACTTTCAGACAGATCGGAGGTAGCCGACCATTTTCGTCGAAAAAATGTCAAGGCATGGTTTTTTACTCTTTTGGGCCACCCCTTGAAATTCGACCAAATTCGAGTATGTTGTGCTGGGGCATTCCTTCGTGGCTCCTGACACTATTTCGAGGGCCATTTGGGGCGTGAACAGTCTCTTTTTGGTGAAAAACTGGAGGTATTTGAGCTTGCGCTGCATAGGTAAGATTCAAACTGGATACCAGAACACAGAATAAAAGGGGCCTCGGTTGGCCGGCTAAAACTGACCTTGAGAGAGGGGCCTCGACTGTTTGGGATACAAGTGGGGGCAGGAGGGGGGGGAGGGGGGGCTGTTGGTCAGGAGAGTGGGGTCGGGGAAGGGGACCGCTGGCGCTGTTCGTTTTATGTCTCGTTCGTGGTTCTTTTCGGGGTGGCAGCTGCACGAGTAAATTTTAATTCATCATTTTGTTTTAGAGTGGTACTGAAGTGTTCTTTTAAAAACCGACACGTGCATTCGAACGTCAATTCACTCGTGTCGCAAGTTTTGAAGTTGGACAGGCGATCCGAGTACTGGAAGGCCCGGTAGGCTTCATGAGGTTATGTTCGGCGCCGACTAGCAGCCTGAAGTAATAAAAGTTTGTGACGTCACATGCTAAAAGTTATTTCAGGTTCTCCGGGGACGCCAACGCGCCCATGGAGTCGCAGGACTCGGCCGAGGCCCGCGGCGCGGGCGTGGACGCCCTGCCCGACGAGGTGCTGGTGCTCGTCTTCGGCAAGCTGGACGACGGCGTGACCCTGCTGGACGTGCTGCCCCTGGTGTGCAAGCGGTGGTGCCGCCTGGCCCGCGACCCGGACTCCTGGGCGGGGGTGCGCTTCCGGTTCAACCTCAAGTCGCTCTACATCGGGTACGCTAGACACTCTGCGCGTACTTCGCAAGGCGCCGCCGTCCAGACCACGCCGGTCTTGGAGTGAATGCCGACTAGCTCGTCGGGGTGGCTGCATGGTGGCTCGCTAGTGCCTCTACAGTGGCTTGACGCCTCAGGGGCTTCCCCGCCCCGGTGTGTTGCCTACCCTGCAGGCGCTAGCCTGCCTAGCTCGTCCCCTTGAACCAACTTGCAGTGTTGCCACACAAGAAGGCAAAAGTTACCACGATACACCTGTTCCGAAAACGTGGCCAACAACAACCTGCCTTACTACGCAATCTGAACTTGCTCCCAACAAGTCGCCTGGTAGGCAGGCTGAGGTTGGCAACCCTCTCGACTCTAGTGTGCCGCGCGAGGTTTTGCCTGCTTGGGTGGCAGCACTGCCTCACCGTCTTGCCCGTCTTGTCGCTCAGGGACATCGCCTACTCGTGGGAGCTGGCCCGCGCCTTGCTGCACGCGCCACACGCGCCGGCCGCCACCGCGGCGTCGCTGGAGCTGGCCGTGTCCGCGGACACCGAGCCCTGCCCCCGAGTGCTGTTCGCGCTGTGCCACAGCCGAGTCCTGGTGCGCGAGGTGCACTGCGAGTTCCCGGTGTAGGTGTCCCTCGGCGTCGCACAGCGACGCACAGTGGGCCAGAAGACCGGTGGAGGCGGTCGAAATCCCGGACGCGTTCTGAGCTCCAGTGTCGCTAAATGTGACTCGAACCGAACGTGTGACCCCACCAATGGATTGCTTTCCGAACGAGGAATCCATTGGTGGGGTCGCACGCTTGGTTCGAGTCCCATTTAGCAGAGACAGCGCGATGAGAGTGACTCTGGCTTGGCTTCCAGCGGCAGTGACATCCTCCACGCGTACATCGTCCCCTTCCTGCAGCGCCAGCGGCACCTGCGCGTGCTGCGCCTGGCGGTGCAGCGATCACGGCCTTTCACGTCCGCGCGCTACGACGGCGAGCTGGCGGGCAGGCTGCCGGCACTCCGCGAGCTTCGCCTGCACGACTGCACCATGTGGGCCCTCCCCCGCCTCCCGCCCCTCCCCAGCGGCCTCGTCGGCGACCTGGTGCGCGGCGCCGCGGCGCTCCGGGTGCTGGACGTGTACCCACTGCGCGGCGCCGACCGGGACGCGTGCACCGAGCTGCGCGGCCTGGAGCACGTCGAGCTGGCCTTGCAGGTCAACACTCTGCTCAGTGGATTTGCCAGAAGACCGCTGGAAGCGGCCAAAAACTCGAAACACATTTTGAGCTCCAGAGCCGCTAAGCAGGACTCGAACCGAGCTTGTGACCCCACCAATCGATTCCTCGTTCAGAGAGCAATCCATTGGTGGGGTCACACGTTCGATTCGAGTCCCATTTAACGACTCTGTAGCTCAAAACGCGTCTGGAGTCTTGGTCTCCTCCGCCGGTCTTCTGGCCTACTGTGCAGTGTGCCACGCTCCTGGCAGCGTTGCCAGTACCCTACGCTTTAAAAAAAAAAAAAAAAAAATCTCTCACTTTGGTTTTACGCTGCCTTGTGTTGATGTTGTTGGTGGCTGTCATGGCAGGTGAGCGATCCCCACAGGCGGCAGGCGAGCCCCGAGTTCACCCAGCGCGTGGAGGCGGCCCTGCAGGAGGTGATGGACCTGTGCCTGGCGATGCGCTCGCCGCTGCGGACCGCCGCCTTCAAGCTGCTGGCTCCCAGCAAGCCGCTGTCCGACCGCCACTTGCCGCCACTGCGAAAGCGGCTGCAGAGCGTCTTCGCCGCCCAGCGGCCCAACCTCAAGGTCGACCTAACTGCCCAGGACGACTAAAGACGGCCACGACCTGCTGTTTCCCTCACCGTTCGGGATGAATTGAGAGCGCCAGTTCAAGTTTTTAATACAAACTTATTTATTTGGAAGGAATCTGTTACGGTTACATGATCAGGGACGGACTGCAAGATTGCTGCTTGTGGAGTGATACAAAGCCTACATTTCTGAAGCTTGTCAACTATGTATTGGCATTTAGATAAGTTAATGTAAAAGTATGCAATCACAGTTGTAAAAATACCTATCACTGGATACAGTTTTCTTAAAAAGAAAGTACAAGCAATTACAAATGTCACTTGAATGTTTTTCTTTCAACATAGCACTGGGTGACCTCTTATTATAAGTATTTTGCTAAAAGTGACCGTGGTTTCCCTGGACGTTGAAACTATTTTTGAAAGAGATACAAGATAAAATTTAACATGTACATAATAAATTTATATATACCATTAAGAAGACAATCATAAATAAAGCAAACAACTTTTTTAGTTCACCCCATTAGAAACATATTTTAACCCAACGTTAACAACATTTCTTTCATAAAGAAACAAGGAAACAAAAACAGTAGAAAAAATTAATACAAGATACAAATAGACATTAACAGAATGAACTCTCTGTTTACAGAATTTGGTATGGTGTGAAAAATTTTGATTGCATCATTTCTTCAACCCCAAAAATAATAAATTAACTGTGCAGGGTTCCTTAAAATTACAGAAAACGAAAGTCAGTATATTATTGGTGAAACCCTCTGATGCCCATATTGGTACAAAAAGGAAATGCTCTACCAGCTAAAGCAACTGATCGGGGCAAGAAATGATGATTTGATACAGCATACCAAGCACAATACTCCTTTTTTAAAGATATTGTATGGCTGAGGGAGAAGTAAAGACCAGCTAAAACAAAGTATGGAAGAAAAGAACAACAAAACACTGAAGTCACAAAGGACCTGATCACACCTGACTTTGATATAACATACTAGCTGAGGTCAGTTCTTTCGTGACTAAAATTTTAAGGAGACTCTGTAAAACACAAATAAAGAGACAAGGAGGTTGCCCTCCACTACAAGGTATAAAATAGCATATTTTACTTTCTTTAAAAGAGAGATAGAAGAGGCTCTCCTTGGGAGGGCTCATCTTGTCTAGAGAGCTTTCTTGGTCCTTAAACCACATTTTCAAATAACAAACTATAAATATAAAATGGAATGTTAAGCTTACTCTGATTTAATTTTGAACTAACTACTTCGTCTCTACAAACTTAAATTTGATTAATTATAGATACATTCATATCACATATGCCTAGGCATCACTTGGATTTTAAGGTTTTCCAATGACAATGACACAATCTAAGGCGTAACTCCAACCGCAACATATGTCTTTGACAGAAAAATTATAACATTAACACAGTAGACAGAAAACAAATGAGATAAGTAAAGCTACATGTCCTTTATCATCAACACAGCTTTGAAAAAAAACATTTGTGTTCTGTCCACTTTTTCTCTAACATACCGGTACAAAAGTTTGAGCTTAAAAATCACAATGTAAAGTTTACTACTACTAAAAGTACGAACCTCAGAAAATCCTGACTGTTAAATACTTATGTTATTATTGCCACTTTCATTCATTCATTAATAAATGGAAGAACCCTAAACTTAATTCTAAAAATACTTTCCTTAATTAAAATAAAATGATTTTCATAGCAAGACAGTCAAAATTTCAAATGGAAGTCAACAATATGTCAGTAGCAAAACCTTAACAGGCAGCACTGCTTCACCAAAAAACTGGTTCCGACTTGAAAAAGATTACAATCGTGCCTCATAGGTAAACAAGTGCTCCACCAAAATAAAAGAATATAAAAAATATCATCCAAAATGCTACAATTCTATAGTTTTAAAAAAATAATCATTAAAATTGGGTAAAAGCCACCCTAATTTTTGAAGGAATGTTAATTCTCAGAGATACTGCTGTTTCTTATGGGTCTTTGGATGCTGGTGGGGGGTCTGTGGATAGAGGTGCTGCTGAAGGGGCTGGTGCTGAGCAGCGACAGGGGGCGCATGCCTCTGAGGGGGGTAGGGGTGGCGGTGCTGGTATGGCTGGGGCGGCAGGCGCTGGGTAGGGGTGGCCGCAAGCGGACGGGGATGGGGGTGGGGGTGTGGATGGGGATGCAGGTGCGATGGAGGGGGGTATGTGGGCTGGGTCTGGTGGTTTGGAATCGTTGGGTAGGAGACTGGGCTTCGCACAGAATGTTCCTGCGCTGTTGGGTGCGACTTACTTCCATCATCCATGATGCCTATAATCACAAGGGGAAAATGGAGTTAGATGACAACGTACTTGAAGATCCAGGAAGAGTAAGATCATAGTGAGGGCGCTCATACCTGCTGGAAGTATTGTTTTTCCAGGGTTGATGACCATTGTAGGTGACACCACACCTGCTGGGAAAGGGGCAGAGACTTTGCTGGGTGTAGCAGTTTTGACAGGTGACCTTTGCACTGCAGAGCTCGGGTCTTCATTGGCTGCTTTGACCGCTGCTGGAGGGGATGAAGCAGAGGAGTTTCCAGAACGTCGCAACTGGAGAGCACCCAGAGCTCTGCTTAAGCTACTGCCAGACAACTTCTTGGGAGCTGAAACAAGAACACAAAAATAGTAAGATATGACATCTGACTCAGTTACCAATGTTCCAATAAAATTAAAATAATGCAGTAGATTAACTAAGCCAGGAAAACACCTACATGATCGAGACTTGGAAGCTCCGGCCGCCTGCACGGGAGTGTTGGATTTAGAAGAGGGAGTCGTAGTTGTCGGCACTGTGGCAGGAGCTTGGGAGGGAACCGTTGAAATAGAGGGAGATGGAACTGTAGCTGGCAATGGTCCAGGTGGAAAAGCTGCCACCTTTTGCGGAGAGACAGATTGATTTCCCTTGGCAGACCACCTCTTCGGATCAACCTGAAATAAGACACAGCTTATGTCAGATCTATGCACAAAATTACTGCAGTAATTTTTTTTTTTTAATTTATAACATTACTTACAGGTGTACTTGGACTTAACACTCCTGCTGCTTCTTTATTCGCTGCAAGAAAGGCAAAAAGAACAGAAATGAGATAATAAAGAAGTCAAGAGCCACACAGTACAATGCCCTTAGTCCATCAAAAAATAACAACCTGTAGTTTTCCTCGGCAGGACAACACTGGCATGCCTCTTGATCCTCGGTGGAGCACTAGGTCCGCTCGGGCGTTGACCACTGGTTGAAGCTTTAGTAGGAATTATTCCATTTCCAGATGCACAGAGTGCAAGGTCATCTTGAGATCCTCTTCTGAGGACGCTGGCTACAAGTCCTGACCAAATATTAAGAAAAATGGATTATTTACAACCTTTAGATTGGTGGGACATTAATTACAAGAAATACATGGTCATGGTTTATTAGGAGAGCTTACCGTAGCTGTAAGGTTCTGCTGGTTTCTTGTCATAAGTAGTTGGAATGGCAGCGACTCCATGACTATGCCCACGTGCATTGTGCAAATGTGGTCTATGTTGAGAGCCATTAGAGGGTCGAGGTTGATGAGATTGATGTGGTTGATGATCCATACCCATAGGAGGTCTCAGAGGCACATTGCCATTTGGGGGCAGGGCAATCGGATGAGATGAAGCGGCATTGCCCAGCTGACTGGCAGTCAACAACATTTGCAGCTGGGGCATGGGAGGAGGAACTGACAACATCACGTTCCTCCTGTCCACAGTCGTTTGAGGTGAGACATGCGGACTTGCGCCTAAACTAAGAGGTGCCCTGCGATCCACAGTTGTTTGAGGGGATATGTGAGACCCAGAGTTCCTGCGATCCACTGTGGTTTGAGGAGAGCGTTGAGGAGCTCCAATATGATTTCTTGGGTTCATTGGTGAAGATTCTGATGGCATCAACATACTTGAGAGTTGATTGAGATGATTCCGGCGCTCAACTGTCGTTTGAGGTGATTGATGAGGACTGGAATGCGAACTCAAAGGGTTTCTTCGATCCACTGTTGTCTGCGGAGAGTGATGAGGGCTTGCCGCTGCTGAAAGTGGGTTTCTCCTGTCTACGGTGGTTTGCGGAGAGCTGTGAGGACTTGGGTGTGAGCTCAGCGGGTTTCTACGATCCACAGTGGCTTGGGGTGACTGATGAGGGCTTGCGAGTGCGTTTCTTCTATCATAGGTTGTCTGTGGAGACCGGTGAGGACTTGAAGGGGCATAGTGAGAGTGTCTTCTATCAACTGTTGTTTGGGGTGACTGCTGCGGACTTGACATAGTCATGTTTGGAAGAGGATTCCTACGGTCAACAGTTGTCTGAGGTGAGCGATGGGGGCTGCTGGGCATAGCTAAAGGATTTCGACGATCAACAGTTGTTTGAGGAGAACGGTGAGGACTTCCCATTGAATTATTTACAACAGGAGGGCGCCATTCAGAGGAAGCAGGCTGAATGTCATCCTTTTTAGGAACCCTGTCCAGAGATTTGTAAGGCTTAACAGGAAGAGAATTCTGCATGGCTTCAATTTTCCTTGCCTTCAATTCATGGGCTGTACCTTCTCTTCTCAAACACGATTTGAGTTCTTGCAGACTCAGGTCACCATTCTTCAGATTACTTTTCAGATCAATAGAGGTAGCAGCTCGGTTCCAAATTAAACCAATTTGCTTCAGAGGATCAGAACCATTTTCTACTGGAGTCCCATTAGATGTGACTGTTTCTCCTGAGAGTCCCTTCACGTATAAGTCTACCTTAGGAGAGGCTCGATCAGGTTTGACGATGATGACATTTGACAGGCTGGTGTCGACTTCATCTTTACTGTTACCCTGATACCTCATCTGGTGTACCAGCGGGCCATCAACTTCATCAGGTACATCATGGTTCCTTTGAGGAGTATGTTGCCTTGCCACAATTGGATTGGTGTTGCTCAAACCCTTGTCTGCGGGTAACTCCGTCTTCTTAGATATAGCTTGTCTGAAGCTGTCCCTTCTTTCACGAATTCCTTTCCCTCCCACAACACCTTCAATTCGCTGACAGCCAGCATCTCCCGAAGGAGAATCCACTGACCTGGAAAGGAAATCTTTGCAATCTTGAAGCAGTTTGCGGCCATCATCATCCAAGTGGAGAGAGCGCCGGGTTGGTTTTGGACTGTTGTCTGATTCAAAACTTCTTCTTCTTCTTAGAAGTGCACCTGGCATCGATTTGTTCCTGGCAGTTGGAGGCTTTGATTTTACTGAGCCGTTAGCTGATGTATTGGCTGCATGGTGTGCAATAATAGATAACCTGTTCCTTTCTCCAACTATTCGTAATGATTTACTTCTTTTGATGGGAAGAGCAGGACATGGTGCAGTCACAACAGGCACAGGGTTAGATGCTTGCCTTCTGCCCAGAGACTGGCTTCGAGACACAGGACTACGCTCAAACATAGCTTTCAGCTTGGCAATACCAACAGGTCCTCCTTGACTGTTGCGCTGCTTTTGGGTCTGATTTTCAACTTCTTTTTCATGTTTGGATGCAGCCATATGTACTCGATTTTTCCTTGGGAGTGGAGGTGCAGGAGAGGACTCATCAGTTTGAATTGTTTTGATTCCTGTAAAAAAACAAACAAAAAACCCCATGAGATTTATAAAAAATTGGACGTGAAAAAAAATATGGGCATTTTAAGGAAACAAGTAACAAGCTGGATGTAACTTACCAATTTTTCTAGGTTCATCAAACGTGCGCACAGATTCATAAAGAGGTTCTTCCTCATTCTTGTTGCGTACAAGGGCTCCGTCAAGGTCAATATTTTCATAAGGGTGAGAATCTATAACTCTTAGTTGCTCTTTAAATAACTCTCTTACTGCCCTATGCACCAATATGTATTGTTCTGTAGTTTGAACCATAGCAACACGCTGTCGTCGCATTTCTCGCACCAAAGTATGAAGACTGAAGTCCTTGGTCAATTTCTGAAAGCAGCAAGGGGTTAATAAAATTTACACCATTACCATCAGAAAAGTCACTGTGATTAATACTTACACCTGCACGAAGTAATCCCCAAACATAATCAATTGCACAAATTGTTCCTGTGCGCCCACATCCAGCTGAGCAATGAACAAGAACTGGCAGAGTTTCAGAGGCTTGCGTATCTCTCACTAGACGAACCATGTCCAATAGGGGGCGCACGGATGGAGGTACGCCGTGATCTGGCCATGCTGAATAATGAAACTGACACACAGTGCGCTCCTCTGAAAACAAGACAAGATATATTACTCTAAATTAACAGACAACACCCATGTAGAAATGATAGTAAATATTTTAATCTTTACCAGTGGTGTTATCTTTGTTGGTATATTCCAGTTTAATGGTGCGCACAGAAAAGTCAGGACAGACATCACTTCCTTGTATCAAACGAATGCGCACCATGCCATACTGCTTCACTTCTTCCTCCCGATCAACCCAATACTTTTCACATTTGTGCTGAAAGAGTTAAGAAGAAAAGAATAAAACATCAAAAATAGAGAAAATAACCAGCTACTATTTTGTAACTTACCTTTCCGGCTTCATCTTCATTGCAGGCCATAATAATGACATGGACTTCACATTCCACCACCATTCTCCAGAAATCATTGACGGTGTGAGGTAAGGGCCCCTGGCTAGCAATGTAAGCCGGAGACCCGCTAGCTCCTCTGATGAAATTGGCATTGATGTAGTCACTTCCTGTAGTCCCGGCATATTCACTCAGAATAACACGACTGAAGTCAACTGCAGAATAGAAAAAAAAAAAAAGACAATATGAAAGAAAAACTCCCTTTCCAAAGGAATGTGTTTTGTTGAACGGGCGCTCATGTTCTTACATGGCAAAATATCTTTGTATCGGTTCTTCTTCCGATTGACTTCTTTTTCTCCTTCTCCACTGGCATAAAGCTTGTGTCCTTTAAGGTTTTCACTGAATAATTTCAGCTCCTGCAAAAAGAAACCGTAAAGAGAATTTGTAGCAGACATAGTTTCATAGTGAGATTTCTGACACAGTAGAAAGTGGAACTAATTCAACTTTGTAGGTTCAATAGGAACTCATGGGGTGAGAAAAACGAGATGCCCGAGTAACAATGCACCGAAAAACAAAAGTACGCTTTCAAGGCAAATTTTTCAACATGATAATAACAAGAGTAATTATGATTTTCGAGTTCAAACAGCGGCGTCTAACCTCATTCGGCAAGGTAAGAAGCCAGGAATCAACAGGTTTCAGTGGAAAACACCAATGAAAATCCTCAGAATTTCAAGAATAACTCTAGATAAGACAGTCTGAATACTGTTCAAAACCAAAATAATAGGTCTAAGAGGGGTCCAAACAAAGAGAAAGAATGTCACCCTATGTTGACACACTTGACAACAACCAACCTGGAACTCCTTTTCATAACTATCTTCTGGAGATCTCTGAGATTCCAACTTCTCAATGTGGTTCAAAAAATTGTGGAGAATGATGCGGAGAGGAGTTCTTCCTTTATCTTCTTTCATTTCAACCCATGCCGAGGACAGCAAATCTCAAATTAACACTTGTTGCTTTGCTTCAGAACTCTGGAATGCGTCTTCTCCAAACAGATTGGTATGTGGAGTCACATTGCGGTTGGCATGGCGGCCGGATACACATTGCAGTTGTTGTGAGGCTCGCTGGGCTCGCTACACCAATGACATGAGAAATTGACTACTGCGCTGTTGAAGGGTGTACAGTTCTTGTCAAAATTGTTTATCACCATTCAGTGCAGACTACCTGGTGGACCTGTTGGTATCTTTTTGACCCTTGCGCTCTCTAATCTTATCTATTGTATCGTAATCCAACAAGGAGAGAAAACTTTATGCTAAACCCCGTCCTGAAAGTGATTCGAAATCTTGATGGTTTGATTAAGCTGTGGCAAGCTGCTTCTAGTGCTGGGGAATCCAGCCACTATTTGCAAGGATAGGAATTTGAAATTATTGGTAAAATGGAGTGCTGCTGTTTATCACTCTGGGCAGGAACCTTGTTCTTAGGGCTCCTTGCAGCATTTATTAAATTTTTCAACGTGCTCTACATTTTTATGCACCCGGTAAGTATATTGAGTAGTCATTTTCTCGCTCGCTCTTGAAATGTGAACCTTTAATTTTTGAGTTCATGAAAATAATTGTTTCATATTTTTTGAAAGGTGGATGTGGATTCCAAGAAACATGGGGGAGAGATAGTTGCTGATGTTCTCAAAAGCCACGGAGTAAAATTCATTTTCACTCTGGTTGGCGGACACATATCACCTATTTTAGTGGCTTCTGAGAAATTAGGGATCAAAGTTGTTGACACCCGACATGAGGTAAACTAAACCTACCTTACAACCAAACGTTGCTGCATGCTCTACCTGTATAAAATTAGCTGCAATTATGACTGCTTTTAGGTGTCTGCAGTTTTTGCAGCAGATGCTGTTGCTCGTCTTTCTGGGACTGTGGGTGTGGCCGCTGTGACCGCTGGCCCTGGCCTCACAAATACCATCACAGCCGTGAAAAATGCTCAGATGGCAGAGTCCCCCCTTCTCCTGATTGGTAATCGAATGTCTGATTTAATTCATCCATTTTCTCAGCCACTGTACATTACACTCTAATTCATTATTTCCAGGTGGGGCTGCAGCAACTATTCTGAAAGGACGAGGAGCACTTCAAGACATCGACCAAATCTCGTTGTTCAAGTCAATTTGTAAATCCTGCTCAACAGTCAAATGTGTCCGAGACATAGCTCCTACCTTGAGAAAGGCCATTTGTGAAGCTCAGTCTGGTACCCCAGGTATAAATCAAAGACGTATTCAATGCCATTAGTTTTTGAAGTGATTTTCCCCTTAGTTTAATCATAAATATAATGTATGGATTTCCAGGCCCAGTTTTTGTGGAATTCCCAATTGATGTCCTGTATCCATTTGCCATGGTGAACAAGGAAGTGCTTGGTTCCAGCAAGCCAAAGGGTTTCCTTGCTAACGCTCTTCATTGGTAATGTGACTGAAGATTATTTTTCAAATGTCTTCCTTATTTGCTTTGTTGTAACTTTTGTGCTAATTCAAATACCTATCTTTTGCCACTCTCCAACAGGTACATGAACAACTATGTGCAAAACATTTTTTCTGGTGCCTGGGAAAAGCGACCAGTTTCCCCCTTGATGCCTAGCATTCCTCTGCCAACATCAGAAGAAAGTGAGTTTATGCTCATTGTATTATGATAGGATTAAACAATGTCACACTATTACACTGCGTTTTTTAAAAATTTGTTATGTAATACTGATTATTTTCATGTATGTTTTCAGTTCAGAGGAGTGTGGAGCTGCTTTCGCGATCCAAGAGGCCTCTTCTTGTGATTGGGAGCCAGGCCACTCTGCCTCCAGTTCCGTCTGAAGAACTCAAGCAGGCTGTCGAGTCACTAGGAATCCCTTGCTACCTAGGTGGCATGGCGAGGGGTCTTCTGGGATCAAAGAGCGGAATACAATTCCGTCACCAGCGAGGCAATGCTCTCAAGCGAGCAGATGTTGTCATTTTAGCTGGAAGTGTCTGTGATTTCCGCCTTCAATATGGCAGGTCAATACCTCGCTCTGCTAAAATCATTTGCATCAACCGCAGCAAGGAGCAGCTGTGGAAGGTATATTCTGGTATCTTTTCTTTAAAAATATCACCCCAACTACCTTTTTATTAATGATTATTTTTTAATTCAGAATTCTGACGCGTTTTGGAAACCTACTGTGCCTGTCTTGGGGGATGCTGCCACATTCATGGTGAAATTATCAGAAGCTCTTCGTGGATCATTTAAAGTTGACCAAGAATGGATTTCTGAGCTCAGAGAAAGGGAAAACATCAAAGAAAAGGCAAATGAAGAGGTACAGTTCTTTCCTTGTGCTGATGGCAGACACAGAAAATAGGTCATTTCACTCATTGCACTCAAAATTCCTGTTTTTTCCTTTTAGATGTCATTGCAGCCAACAGACAATCACATCAATCCCATGAGGCTATTTTTCGAACTGGAAAAAGTATTGCCTGATAATGCAATTCTTGTTGCTGATGGTGGGGACTTTGTTGCCACAGGTGCCTACATTCTCAGGTAATCCTTCCTCCTGATCACAAAAATTATTTGGTACCCATTATACCATTGCTGCTGCAGGTGACAAAAACAAAAATGTCCTAACTTTATTACAGACCCCGAGGACCTCTTCAATGGCTTGACCCTGGAGCATTTGGCACTCTGGGTGTTGGAGGTGGTTTTGCATTGGGAGCCAAGCTTTGCCGGCCTGACAGTGAAGTTTGGATCATTTGGGGAGATGGCTCCTGTGGTTACAGTGTTGCAGAGATTGACACCATGAAACGTTTTGGAGCTCATGTCATTTCTGTTGTTGGAAATGATGCTGGCTGGACACAAATTCTGAGAGAGCAGGAGCCAATGTTCAATAGCTCTGTTGCCTGCAAGCTAGAGGTAATACTTTGGTTGTTTCTTAAATGGGTAAAAATTCTGGCAACAAGGGTCACAATCTTTCATGTTTATTTTCGATTTTCTAGCACACCAATTATCACGAAGTTTCTCAAGGCTATGGAGGTGAAGGCCTGCTCTTGAAGTACGACAAAGATGACATTGCTGGGACACTTCGCAGAGCACAAACCATTGGCCAAAAGTCAAGTGTGCTTCTCAATGTATGGATTGGTAAAACTAGTTTCAGAGATGGAAGTATTTCTGTTTAAGCTGGAATACATTTCATTATTTCTGTGTCATTCCAGAATAGGGTCTTACATAGATGCATTCCTGTACAAATACTTAATAGTCCTTAAAAAAATGTTGGCCTTATGACAAACTGTGATTCATATATATTTTGTTTATCCTTGTTTTGTTATAATTTTTATAAAATATTTTTTGAAGCATTTATTTTATGTTGAACTGAATTGTTATGGTATGGTGGGACAGGCTCCATAGTTAGTCGTACTAGAGTGTGCATTTCTTTATTTTTTTGATTGAATAAGTTTTAAAAAAATTTCGAAAAGAGAATACAATGTTACCAGTCATTCATCCCTCAACATGAGACATTGAACAAAAACAAAAATAAGCCCATGCACTAAGTGCAGGAGGACAAGAGCCGGCATACGATCATGTGTGGTCTAGCCCTTAGTGGTAATGGTAATGTCGGGTAGGCAACCCATCAGGCACGAGAGTGTTGGGTTGCCTAAGCGCACGGCGCTTCGGGCGGGTGCAGAGTGCAGGACCCAGAAGTGAGCGGCTGACAGTGTGCCCGTGGAGTGTCCTTGGTCGAGGAGAGATCACTGACTTGGAGTTGGAAGAGAGAGAGAGAGAGACTGCCTGAGCCATTGGCGCACTTACACGACGTGGTACCGTCGTTGCTGCTCTTATTGCCTCGCTACCCCTATGGTGACCGTCGACCGCAGGGCTGTAGGCTGGATCCGTCTCTCTCGCACTCATGAGGCGTTTCGCAGATGTGCGAGAGAGATAGAGAGCAGTGGTCTGTGGGCTCGTAAGACAGCGAGTAACGCGTGCGACGCGATTAAAACGCTTCTAGGAAGCTGTTAAGGACGTTCTGCGAACCAAGTTAGTTCGCCTCGTGCTATGCAGGCTATCAACCCGACAGCCAGTGTTACCTCACAAATGGGCGAAGATTCCCCACAGTGCACAGTGGGCCAGAAAGCCGGCGCCGGCTGCCAAACTTCAAGACGCGTTTTGAGCTCCAGAGTCGCGTCGCCAGGCTAAAATTGGGAACCCTTTTGACACTGCATCGTGGGAAGTTTTGCCTACTTGTGTGGCAAAACTGCTCACCTTTCCACTTCCGCAGTGTCTCTGTCTTCGTCTCCGGCGTCGACTCCGGCACCGCGCTCCGCGGCTGCAGACCGATTCCGAGAGTCGCTTTCGTCGCTCTGTCTCTCTCCCACCTGCGCGGCACGCCCCGTGAGTGCGAGAGGGACAGAGCGGCGAAAACGACTCTCGGAATCAGTCTGCAGGGAGAGACGTTTTGAGGAGCTCTTAACTTGGCGGCGACGGACGTTTATGCAGACTGTTGCGCCCGCAGTCCGCAGAGCAGCGATTCCGCATGTCTCTCTGTCTCTCTCGCACCGGCCCTTGGGGCCCTCCCGGCCGCGAGTGCGAGAGAGACAGAGAGAGACAGAGAGAGAGGCGGAGCGCGCGGCGACGAAAGCACTGTTGGAATCAGTCTGCCGTCCCGCCCGCATTAGGCCGGCTGTCATAAAAAGGCGTGCCGAGTGTGCCAGCCACCGCGCGCTCTTCGTCACAGGCTTTATGGTGGAGGAACGCTTTTATTATTAATTGTGAATGTTGCAGGCCATTCAGCAAGCCGCGGTACCGTGCGTGTGTGCGGTCACACTCGCATTGTGTTCGAGTAGTACACTACACTCGGAAACAATCCGCGACCACGCTGACGGGGACTGCGGGGACATACTTGGACGGTGCATCACACAGCGTATGCAAAAAAAAGTTACGTTGTAACAGTGTCGGAAGGGTTGCCAACCTCGGCCTGCTAGGCAACTTCTTGAGAACAAAGCCCAGCAGGCTTAGGTTGGCAACCTTTCGACACTGGTGCGTCGTGGTGATTTTCGCCAACAACTCTAAGAAAGGAGTCTCACAACTTAAAAAGCTCACAAATGCTGATATTTTTCTTTATTGTTGTCTCCATATTTTTTCTATACCGTCACCAGCAAAAGAATTGTTGGTCGTCGCAACTTCACATTGACGAGGAGTAGCCACAACATGAAAGGACACACTATCAATTTTTTGCAGGTGCGAGTGAAACTTGTACTTCTTAACAGGACGTTCTCTTCCTAAATATTGGTTTTGTAATATCCGTACAAAACTTTAAAACGCATCACAAGGAACAAAAATCAAATATCGTATATGATAAACTTTTTAAGTACTCTCAAACACTTCTTTTTACTACCGAAAAATTATGATAAATTATCGCCTATCGATACGGTGGGGCACACTACATGTAGAATACACGCCAAACAAAGTTTACAAAACGACGAAAAACAAACAAACAATATATTACAAAATTATAACCACAGATCTATTCTCTCACGATTACACTCGTTTTGTACAATGGGGGAAAAATTACAGATGCTTTACAGAAGGGTGTAACTCTGCCCTGGGAGAGCGTCCTTAGACAACTCGACGACCAGGAGCCGCGAGACACCGCGAAGGTGTCGTTGCAGGGAACCTATTGCGACATTTTGTGCCAAAGTGCGTTCACGTATGAGATTGCTATTTACACTCTAGGAAAATCGCTTACACAACAATCTTTTACAGGTATCACAATACAGTTTTCTGAGCGGAACTCTCCAGCTTCTCGCCATTTGACTCTGTCTAGTTGACTTTCGTGTTGTTCTCGCTGTTGAGTCTTAAAAGAGTCAAACACGTTTATAGAGAAACACTGCTCCTCTGTTCATGGTCCGCGCACTGACGCAGCAGCAACTCCGAGAAACAGTCGAGTCCCAGAAAAGAATTCACAATTTCAATTTACAAGTAACCTACAACACACCGACAAAAAATTCCCAGCAACATTCCTATTCTAAAAGAAGCACTTCGAGTTCAATTCACCTAAACTCCTCACTGAAGGAGGAGCACCCAGCCGCTCCGGCGAGTGGACCTCTTCCAGGGAGGCTCGTTCGTCGGCGAAGTCCTCGACTCGTCCTCAAGGTCCTGCAGTCACTTTAGTCCCTCGCTGAGATCCTTGCCCGGTGGCCAACCGAGTCCATGGCCCACACTGGGTCCACTCACAGTGGAGGCGGCGAAGTTCCCGGACGCCTTTCAGAGTCGCTAAATGGCACTCCGAACATGGCTCTCCGAACGAGCAATCCATTAGTGGGGTCACACGTTCGGTTCGAGTCCCGTTTAGCGACTCTGGAGCTCAAAACGCGTCTAGAGTTTCGGCCGCCTCCACCGGTCTTCTGGCCCACTGTGCCTTGCACTGTGTCCGCTGCGCCCACTAGGTCCACGCGGGTCAGTACGGCCGCCACACCGACGGGTCGGTCTGCCGGCTGTCGTGCTGGGCGTGCTGGCCGTGCTGGGGGTAGCGGCTGATCTCGGCCTGGTCGTCGCCGGCCTCGGCCAGGCTGCCGGCCAGCACGTTGCTGGGCTCCTGCTGCTGCAGGTCGATGCCGATCTCGATGGCGCGGACGGGCACGTCGTCGTAGTGCTGCACCTGGTGGTGGTGCACCTGGTGCGTCACCTGGCCGACGTCCACGCCGACGGCCTTGGCCGCGGAGCTGAGCGCGCTCAGCTCGCCGCCGGTGGGGTTGTGGTGCAGGTGGAGGTGGATCTGGTTCTGGTTCACGGTGGAGTACAGGTTGGGGTACAGCACCATGGGCGGGTAGGGCGCCTGCGGGGCGGCGGGCACGGCCGCGGCGGCGGGCTGGTAGTTATAGTTGTAGTTGTAGTTGGAGCCGCCGCCCCAGGACGCGGCGTGGTGGTAGGCGTTGCCCGTGTTGGCGTACGGGTCCTGGCCGTAGGGCAGCGCGGGCGCGGGCAGCGACGCCAGGGACGCCGGCCCGCCCGACGCCGTCCTGTGGTGGTGGTGGTGCGGCGGCGTCGTGGCCGTCGCCAGCCCGCACATGTCGTACTCGGCCGACGACGGCGACGTCTTGAGCGGCGGCGTCAGCAGGCTGGTGTAGTCGCCGCCGCCCTCCGGGACGGCGCCGGCAGCCCCCGCGGCCCCGGACGCCCCGTGCTCCGACAGCACTGTGACAAACGGCAAGCAGGTCAGTGCCGCGCAGTGGGCCAGAAGACCGGTGGAGCGGCCAAAACTCTAGACGCGTTTTGAGCTCCAGAGTCGCTAAATGGGACTCGAACCGAACGTGTGACCCCACCAATGGACTCCTCGTTCGGAGAGCAATCCGTTGGTGGGGTCACACGTTCGGTTCGAGTCCCGTTTAGCGACTCTGCAGCTCAAAACGCGTCTAGAGTTTTGGCCGCCTCCACCGGGAACGCCTGCCACGAACCAGGTAGGCAGCCCGGCGCGCACGGCTGTAGTCTGGCGGCCTACCCCGGCTCTGGCAGGGGCCTCTCGAACTCGGCGAGGGTCTTCGCCGCGGTCTTACCAGTGGGGAGGTGCGCCATGCTGGCGTCGGGCTGCGCCATGGCGTTGGGGTGCACGCCGTGCACGGGCGTGGCCGTGGGGCCCAGGTCGCCGGGGTACGAGTAGGCCGGCGGCTGCAGCGGCGAGTAGGAGGACGTGTAGGGCTGCCACGAGGACTCGGCCACGGGCGCGCCGGTGCAGGACTCTGCAACAATAACACCACCTCGTCAACAACAACAACAACAACAACAACAACAACAACAACAAAACGGCGTGACTTTGCTTTGCCCCTGGCGGGGATCGAACCCGCGGCCCTGAACCCGGACGCGAAGCGCGCACCGAGTCGACGAACCCAACACCTTGAGCAAGGCTGAGCCAGGCCGAGCACGCGCGCCAGCGTCTCCAAATTCCACGGAAAAGACTTGTTTCATATTTCCGCCTAATGGCAGCGTCATTAGAGCATTATATTTTATTTGTGGCGAGTGTTATTTGAGCAGCGCGCTGCAGGGCCGGGCAGGGCCGAGGGAGTCGGCTCGGCTCCTGGAAAACAATTAAGGGGATGCGGACTCCAGGGACTCCAGGGACTCCAGGGACTCCAGGACTCTATCCCTGCCGTCACGAGCGCCTCGGCTCTGCCGGCTCTGCCTTCGCTGCCTTAGCCACTCGGAACACGTACCGACGAAACAGACTCGAACAGACCCGATGGCTCGGGACGGCCCCAGAGCCTGGCTGCCTTCCGTTCGCAGGCGCACAGTGGATTTGCCAAAAGACCGGTGGAGGCGGTCAAAATACCGGACGCGTTTTGAGCTCCAGAGCCGCTAAGCAGGACTCGAACCGAACGTGTGACCCCACCAATGGATAGCTCTCCGAACGAGGAATCCATCGGTGGGGTCACACGTTCGGTTCGAGTCCCATTTAGCGACTCTGGAGCTCAAAACGCGTCGAGAGCTTTCGCCTCCTCCACCGGCTGGCCCACTGTGCGATGGCACCTTTCGAGCAAAATGGCACACCTTTCCAGCAACACCTTTCCCACGGTCCCGCCGGCGAGAGAGCGGGAGGTGTTTCCGAACGCTAAAGTGCATCGAATTCTTTTTTCTCGTCCTTTTCTGTCTGTGTGTTGGTGCGCGCGCGGTAGCACAAGGAGAAACATAAGTCCGGTAGGAAAGGGGGGCAAGGGGAGGGGGTCAGAGAGGAGAAAATGAGCGGGGGGGGGGGGGAGCGGCCGAGCAGTCCACCTTAGCACCTCATCTCCCGCTGCCCCACCTCTTCCATTACAAGACCGACGCCATTTTCTTTTCCAGGCGTAAGTACACTCCGAGCGAGGCGACGTTTTTGTTTGTTTTGTGTCGCTTTAGTTTGGGGAACAACTACACCGGAAAAAGACAAGGAGGCACTCACTCACAGACGGACGTCATCCAAACAGCAAGTCAGAACCAAGTCCAAAAATGAGGTCAAACTGGCACCGCGTGATGTCATTTGGACGCCGAAATTTCATCCTTTAACCTCATTTGTGGCCCGAGTTTGAACTGCTCCTCTTTGGGTACATGCAACACCCACTATTCAATTTGGACGAACACCCTCAAGAATATAACCTTACCAACCGAACCAGGACCAACTTAACCTAACCTAACTCGTCACATCGTGCAGTGTCAGATAAAACCAGAGGAAAGTCCGTGGGCGACTGGGCTGTGAAACAACACTGTAAACGGCTGCTGGAAGCAGTAGAGTCCTCCAAGGGTAGCTATGGCGCCCCGGCCCGTCCCGGCCCGTCCCGGCCGTAGGTACACTGTACTCCGAACAGTGCCGCACAGGGCCGGTAATCCAACAATGCTAATCTCTGCAATTATAGCCACATACACATTACGCTGCGATGAGTGGAGGCGGGGCGAGGCGGGGCCCCGCGGGGGAGGGAGAGCGAGTATCACATCGGGTAATAGCAGGTCAGAAACAAGACAACCACACTGGTAATGAGCCCGGATCCCGGATTGCGTTCGGGAGTGTCATTTCGTCTGTCTCAACAAGGACGCCGTGCCGTCGTCGACGCGCTGCAATCTCCTCGTTTTTACCCAAACAATATCGGATGGAATGAGCCGAGACTCCTCCGCCTGCGCACAGTGGGCCGGAAGACCGGCGCAGGCGGCCAAAATCCGGGACGTGTTTTGGGCCCCAGAGTCGCTAAATGGGACTCGAACCGAACGTGTGACCCCACCAATGGATTGCTCTCCGAACGAGGAACCCGTTGGTGGGGTCACACGTCCGGTTCGAGTCCCGTTTATCGACTCTGGAGATCAAAACGCGCATCATCTGCTAAAAAAGAAATGTGTGCGAAAAAAGTGAGAAGAAAGCGAGCCCTTTGCAGGGTTCAAGGTGGGGAGCTCGATTTCAAGGAGTCAAAGCTCATGCGCCCGGAGGATGCACCTGCCACTCGGCGACACCGGAGCGCCTTCACCGGAACTCTACCTTTTTCCTTAACTTTTTTATTTTTTATTTTCTTTTTATGCACCAGTGGGCTTCAAAGTCTAGTGGAGAGGGCAGCAACGCATGATCAAACTCGGCCTCAGGTCTCTCGTGCGTTACAGTCTCCGGGAAGACCCGCCAGACGACCGGTGGAGGCGGCCAAAACTCTTGACGCGTTTTGAGCTCCAGAGTCGTTAAATGGGACTCGAACCGAACGTGCGACCCCACCAATGGATTCCTTGTTCGGAGAGCAGTCCATTGGTGGGGGTCACACGTTCGGTTCGAGGCCTGTTTAGCGACTCTTGAGCTAAAAACACGTGGAGAGTTTCGTCCGCCTCCACCAGTCTTCCCTCGGCCGCTTTTCATTATAGAAAAACACAGACGACTCAATCAACAACGGAAAACAACAACAATAACAACAAAATGAAGGTGGAAAAAATGCGTTCCTGCTTTGCACGTCTCGTTTGCCATTACGCACAGTGGCTGCCTGCTTGTGGTGTGGGTGCAGAGAGCGAAGCGCCGAGCCTCGCCGCGCCTGAACAGCGAGTCAAGCCTCGAGTCAAGCCGAGGTCATATTCCCACGCTCGATGGAATGACAGCGTCAGATGCAACAGCATCTGCAGTTTGCAGCGAACACTACCGCCGGTAATAAGCGAGGAGGGGAGCCAAGGAGAGCGGCGACGTGGAGAGCAAGACCAAGCACGACCACGGCGGAGGGCACGACCATGGTGGAGGCATGACCACCATGGTGGAGGCATGACCATCATGGTGGAGGCATGACCATCAGGGTGGAGGCATGACCATGATGGAGGCATGACCACCATGGTGGAGGCATGACCATCATGGTGGAGGCATGACCATGGTGGAGGCATGACCATCATGGTGGAGGCATGACCATCATGGTGGAGGCCTGACCATCATGGTGGAGGCATGACCATCATGGTGGAGGCATGACCATCATGGTGGAGGCATGACCATCATGGTGAAGGCATGACCATCATGGTGGAAGCATGACCATCATGGTGGAGGCATGACCATCATGGTGCATGACCATGAAGTTCTTGAAAAGATGAAGAGCCGTGGACTGAACATGGTGTGATAGGCCTCCCAGCAAAATACGACAATCTTTTCCCCCTTAGGTTAGACAGGCCTCTCGCTGGCAGGCGTCGATCTGGACGACCGAGAAGTGGGGCAAAAAGTCCATCTCTGGCCCAGTCCGTTGGTCGCGTAGTTTTACAGCGTAATGCGCCTGACATGTGATTGAAACTAACGACCGATAGGGCCAATCCGAGGAAAAATTTGATCAGGTCCGGGCGAGATTGCGCCTGGCATGGCGGGGCTGGCGGGATGGGCCGTCGAGCGGAGCGGCAGGCCGGCTGGCAGGCAGGCAGGCAGGCAGGCAGGCAGGCAGGCTGGCTGGCAGGCAGGCAGGCAGGCAGGCAGGCAGGCAGGCAGGCAGGCGCGGGCTAACAGCAGCGGCATTAGAAATTGGACATGCTCAGCTTTGGAATTGGACCACTCTGGGCCCTGTGATTGAGCCGGCCTGCCAGTAGTCCTTTCTGAGACTTCATCGCCGTCTTACGTGAAAACGCTACACTGTCAGCAGCACAATTGCGAGCTTGCTGCGTTCGGGAACAGTGGGCCAGAAGACCAGCGCAGGCGGCCAAAACTCTAGACGCGTTTTGAGCTCCAGAGTCGCTAAACAGGACTCGCACCGAACGTGTGACCCCACCAATGGATTCCTCGTTCGGGGATTGCCTGTTTCTCGGGTTCTGGCGAAAGGGCTGCTTCCATGGCATGGCAACCCTCAGCCTACAACGCAATACTGCCAAAAGTGAAACTCTGGGAAACAAACGGACTGATGAATGGGAGACAGAGAGAGGGTGAGGAAGGCAGAGAGGGAGAGAGAGAGAGAGAGAGGATAACTTAACACATACAAGGTAGATGGAATCACGTCTCGGCGTATGAGCCATTGCACTGCGTCAGTACTGCCTCCGCATTACTACTTGCTCGCTCCTCTCTCTCTCTCTCTCTCTCTCTCTCTCTCTCTCTCTTTTTCTCTCTCTCGCCAGCACGGTACTCCGGGTGATCGCATCCTCAATCGTTTCGCACCACTACTCGAACAGACGATCTCACGACACTGCCAAAATCGGCGACGCCAGCCTCAGCACCAACGGAGATCGAAAATAAAGTTTGAATCAAAAATGCCAGAAAGACAAATCCGTGGATTTATTGTGTGTCTGGTCTGAGCGGACTTGTTGAAGTTTTGTAATACACTACGTTATAAGATGTATTTTATTTTGTATCGCCGTTACGCGTACACACAAGCACACACAGACACAAACAGACACACAGACACACACACTAGCACAGCCGCGCGTCATAACATCTGCCAGGGCTTTTGTTTGGCTGAAATTACCCACACGAATAAAGTAACTGGGAGGCTCACGCGATACACCTCTTGCGTGACCGCCGTGTCAAGAGTGCGTGCGTGTGCGTGACCGAGAGAGGGAGAGAGAGAGAGAGAGAGAGAGAGAGAGAGAGAGAGAGAGAGAGAGAGAGGAGAGGGGGAGGAGAGGGGGGGGGGAGGAGAGAGGGTGAGAGCCACACTATGCCCTTTACCCCCTTCTCTCGACCTATGCGTTCAAAAAACGCGACAACAGCAGCAAGTGACCCGCGGCAGCCGGACAGACGCGCAGCCAGCCAAACAGGGCGGCTGCAAGGGCGGCAGTCAGGCAGCCAGGCAGGCGCCAACCTCACCTGTGGTCTGCTTTACCGACCGCACCGCGCCGGGCAGGCCGGGCCACACTCCGGCAGGTCCACCGCGGCACCGCGGCCCACCCCGCAGTGTGCCTGCACGCCGCCGCGAACATCCGTGCAGTGCAGCTAGCGCCAGCGTGCGCGAGGACCGCCAACGCCCGCGAGCCTCGGGCACAGTGGGCCAGAAGACCGGTGGGGGCGGCCAGAACTCCAGACACGTTTTGAGCTCCAGAGTCGCTAAGTGGGGCTCGGACCGAACGTGTGACCCCACCAATGGACTGCTCTCCGAACGAGGAATCCATTTTGGTGGGGTCACACGTTCGGTTCGAGCCCCGTTTAGCGACTCTGGAGCTCCAAACGCCACCGGGTGACGAGTACGCCACGTAGAGATCACTCGCAGTGTGGGCGTTTAAAGGAAGAGCATAAGGAGGGACGGGCCAGCTGATGCTCCATTGATGGGTTTCATTGATCCTCACTCCTCACCCCAGCCTCCGGGCAGGCAGGCGGGGCAGGCACACCTCGGACTCGTCTACCTGATCCAGCGCCTCGTCTGATCGACTTTGATTCCCCGGTCTCCGGTTACAACGTGCGCCCCAGCGCGCAGTACTCTCGGCTTGTTTTCATCTTATATAAATACGGTTTCTCGTTGTTTCGAGCGCGTAAAATCGCGCTGATGGTTTTAAAAAAAAAAATTATGGTCTTTTGGAAGTGCGATTAATATTAGTATAGGAGCTTTGTGATGAGAAGTCCAAGTGATTTCTGGTCAATAAAGTTTTAACATGTGATCCCGTCATCAAATCATCAATAAGTGACAAACATTTTGTTTTTAGGGAGTCTAATCAAAACATGGAGTCAAAAATAAAGCATGCCTTTGAAAATCCGAGCGCCCTTTCTAACGGTGCTCCTGAAGCTGTACAAGCTGGCCGTGCTGGTGGCCGTGCCAGGGCACTTGGTGTCGGGCACTTCATGGTGGCAAGGCCAGGCCTGGCCAGGCATTGCCGGCATACGGTCCCGCGGTACCGGCGTAACTGCCCAGCCGCCTCCACCGAGATGCGAGGGTTTGCCTCGCCCCGCCGCGCTGCTCGGCGGGCGGGCCTCGGTTGGGTTTCACGCCCCTCCCCTCCCCTCCAATCACTTCCTGGCCGAAGGGGCGGCGGCGGTAGGCCGTGAGGGTCAGCCAGGTTGTCGCGACAAGTTCGGAAAGGGTTCGCAAACAAATCCAAACTGTCGACAAATCGGACACACAACGGGGACTCATGTTTCGGAAGGTCTGCCTGTTATGTTCGCTGCTAAACGGAACTCGAATCAAACCCATGCTGCCCTAGGAAAGAGTTTTGACCGAGACCCGAGAGCCATTTTGAGGAACGCCCTGCGAAGTTTTTGAAACTTTGGTCCTCTGTTCCGCTGACGAGCAGAAAAGGAGCGAAGCGTCTCTGACGAATCAAGGCGATTTAGAAATAATTATAAGAATCCAGATGGACACTGTTCGGACGGCGGCCGGGGTGGCAGTGCCAGAAGGGGTGGGGAGAGAGAGAGGGAGAGAGAGAGAGAGAGAGAGAGAGAGAGAGAGAGAGAGAGAGAGAGAGAGAGAGGGGGGGGGGGGTGAGAGGGTGGAGGGACACGCCGTTTGACACGTCGATAATTAGTCTCAGGCTAACACCTAATTATACAGTGTCACTAACACGGTTCTGGACCCGGATCGCAGGAAGAGAGGGAGGGGGGGGGGATGGGTGGCACAGCCCCGTAGTCCAGCGAGGGAGCAAGTTGCAGGCCGATCCTAGCGAATCTCAGCACGCCGAAGATCTGGAGGGTTCGCTGGAGAGCTTGCTGGAGAGCTTGCTGGAGAGCTTGCTGGAGAGCTGGATGGAGAACTTGCTGCAGAACTTGCTGGAGGGCTCAGCCCGGCTCAGCTTATCCAGCGAGGAAAACCCCAAAATGACGACCGTTTACCAAATGTCAACGCTGAAGGCGCGCGAAGGCGCCAAGGGTGATCAAGGTGACTCCTCGGGACACGGACGTCCCATAATGTCTGACGCGTTCTCACGGTCAAGAACCTTCACCATGATATGAAAAGTTTAAGTTAACCTTAACTTGACCCCTAACTTTAACTTGAACCCCTAACTTTCACTTGCATTCAAGTTAGGGGTCCCAAATGACAGCCTTATCGTCACTACAAATAGTGTGGAGAATCTTCGACATGGCACTTTTAGGGTGTGGTGTACGTACCGTGCGACGCCGTGGTGGAGGACCCGGTGGGGCTCTTGAAGGCCTCGGACTTCCTCCTGAAGGACTCCAGCTCCCGCAGGTGGCTGAAGGGCGACTCCAGGAAGGGCCGCTGGCCCAGCGCGATGGCACGGAACTGGTGGTGCTGGCCTGCTGGCAGACCGAATGCAAGGCGGTTACTTTTCGATGCTTCGCAGTGGATTTTCCAGAAGACCGGTGGAGGCGGACGCGTTTTGAGCGCCAGAGTCGCTGAACAGGACTCGAACCGAACGTGTGACCCCACCAATGGACTACTCGTTCGGAGAGCAATCCTTTGGTGGGGTCGCACGTCCGGTTAGCGACTCTGGAGCTCAAAACGCGTGAAGTGTTTTCGGCCGCCTCCACCGGTCTTCTGGCCCACTGTGCAGGGTAGGTGCCACATTTCTGTACGTTTCTTGTAAAACATTGAACAGTTAGTATAGCAGTTCCGGTCCACTGTACGTAGGTACTGCACTGTGGGGTGTCGGGAAAGAGGGGGGGGGGGCTGCAACGCACGGTGTTGTCATTTACCGGAGGGCTGCGGTTTACAGCGACTAATTGAAAGACCGGCGATCCATTTTTAATGAAATCAAATATGCATTTTGAGCAGGGTCGCGCTGATCGGCGGGGCGTGCATCGCGTCCCTCTCTCTCTGTCTCTCTCGCACCTGCACGGGACGCGCCACGGGTGCTACGAGTGCGAGAGAGACAGAGAGTCTGCTGGCCCTGGCCCGCCCTGGCCCGCCCTCAAACATTCATGGGCCGCGCTTTCAGAGTCGACCATCGCGAACCTGACCAGATTCCGCGTTTTGGGGGGCGAGCCTCGCGACCAACCTGGGATAATACATATCTGCCCTGCACTAAAGTAAAAAATTACACTTCTACAATAATTTAACTTGTGTGAAAATTTTTTATTTTTTGTCAAACTTTATTAGACACGAAGTAGCCAATGTGGCCCCAAAATTTTTTACGGTTCTATTTTTACGAACACTTTTTTTTTGGTGTACATGCGACACTGTACTATACGCACCGTGCTGACGACTCTTCCTGCGAATAGCGTCACCTGTCGACAGCGTTTATTCGCAGCGCTTGTGGCGTAGTTTTGCAAAGCGATCGCGTGCGGGCGGAGTAGGGGGGCCGCCGTAAGCCACGCGGCAGCGAAATAGTTTCTGCCATCGACTAACCCCGTTTTATTATTATCATTTCGTTTCCTAGCCTTGCCAGCCCGGCTAGCCTCGTTAGAGCCGAGCAGACCGCAGAGCCGGCAGAGCCGGCGCAGTCCCACGGCACACCAAGCGGCCGCGCCGCCGCGCAGTAGGCCAGAAGACCGGCGCAGGCGGCCAAAACTCTTGACGCGTTTTGAGCTCCAGAGTCGCTAAATGGGACTCGAACCGAACGTGTGACCCCACCAATGGATTCCTCGTTCGGAGAGCAATCCATTGGTGGGGTCACACGTTCGCTTCGAGTCCCATTTAGCGACTCTGGAGCTCAAAACGCGTCTGGGGTTTTGACTGCCTCCAACAACGTTGCCCTACGTCCGTTTCGACGGGACAATGACGTCACTTCGACCTGATTTCGACCGCCTGCTTCTCGGACGCGACACGCGTCGCGGGTTCGATCCCCGCCACGTGCCCACTTAACCCTGTCATGTGGTAAAAAACGTTGCCCGCCACTTTTTGTTCCAATTTGGAGAGGAGAGAGAAGGAGAGGGGAGGGGGGATAGAAAGAGAGGGAAATAGAGAGAGAGGTGGTGAGAGAGAGAGGATGAGAGAGGGAGAGAGGAAGTTCCAATAAAGGATCGGAAGAAATGGATGACTCGGGGCGAAGAAACTTGGGCCTTTTGTGCGACCACAAAAGGGCCGCCGCGATGCCTCACAGTTCTTGGCCGGGCACGGCACGGGTATCATGGCAACAATAGGGAGGTTCATTGTGACTGGGCCAGGTGGGCGAATAGCAGGTAATGGCACCAATTAGAGTGAGAGAGTGAGGTTAGGACACCCTTCTTCTTCCTGCGTAGAAAGCGAATGTCCGCGTCAAGCGCTCCGCGTTTATTTTGCCGCGATGTTTGTCGTCAGACTAGTGCACAGAGGATTTGCCAGAATACCGGTGAGGCGGTCAAAATCCCGGACGTCTTTTGAGCTCCAGAGTCGCTAAATAGGACTCGAACCGAACGTGTGACCCCACCAATGGATTGCTCTCCTAACGACGAATCCATTGGTGGGGTCACACGGTCGGTTCGAGTCCTGTTTAGCTACTCTGGAGCTCCAGACTCCTCCAGACCCCTCCAGACCCCTCCAGATGGTCCAGCTCCGGCCGGCCACGTCACCCGCGCCACTGTAGGGCACATATTAATACCGAGCGTATAAGGAAATGCTAGTTGGAGGCGGGCGACCTTCGGACCTTCAGGCTAGCCTTCAGGCTTGCCTTGCCTTCAGACCAGCGGCAGGATCGGAGCAATACTTGCAACGTAATGACAAGAAAGCCATCAACAAATAAGGAGTCAAGCGAGAGGCAGTGTTGCCACAATAAGTAGGCGAAAATTAACACGATGCACCAGAGAGTCCAACCTCAGCCTGCGTGCTAGGCAACTTGTAGAAACGAAAGCTCAGATACTCCACAGTAGGCGCAGGCTGAAGTTGGCATCCCTTTCGACGCTGGTACATACGGGGATTTTTGCCCACTTGTGTGGCAGCACTGACCAAAGACAAAAGTCATTGCAGGTGGTTTTTTTTTCGTCAGGGTGGCCGCCCTGGCCTCCTCGTTCCCGCGCGAAGGTGGACAGTGTAGCTTGTGATGAGAAAGGCTCTGTCTCTGTCATTACAGTAATCGGCCCGAAACCGATTTTAATGCCCTGTAAACGGATCCACAGTGGCGCCGCCTACAGCGGCACTCGGGGAACTACCACTCGACGGAAATCACCGTCTGTGAAGCGAAGGGCGCTTGGTTCGAATCCAGCTTCCAGCCGCCGAGATTTCGACTGACTCTCAAAGACAATCCGAGTTGTTATTATTTCGACTCGCTCAGGCTCGTGGGAACCCAATGCGAAAGGTGAGGAAAACGACTAGGCGATATGATTATCATTATTGTTGTTGTTTGCAGGTAGGCATTTCCGCTGGCACATAAGGTGCCCATGCTCGCACGCCGCTGCGGCTCTCTAGCTACTGGATGTGGCAATTGGCTACACCGGCTACACTGCCAAGCGAAGCCTGTTCGATACCGTTCCGTTTTCAGGGGTGCCAGTGTTGCCACACTCAGAGTGGGCAAATATTCCCACAATGCACTCGTATCGAAAGGGTTGCCAACCTCAGCCTGCCTACTCGGCAATATCTGGGTTTTGCTCACAAGTTTGCATGAGGGCAAGCTGAGGTTGGCAACCCTTTCGAATTAGCTGGTGCATCGTGTTCATTTTTGCCTACTTGAGTGGTTTCAGCGCTGTTCAGAATCTGAGAGACAGACGGGTCGGCGAACAACTCCGAGAAAGCGTCCAGAGAAGGTTTGAGCAAGAATCCCCCTGTTGCATCCCAGCCTGACCACCGGACGAAGCTCTCTTTATGGGCTTACGGAAAGCCCTGCTCAAGCCCTAAGTCTGCGAGCAGGCCCCACAGTGTAGGGCCCCAAGGGCGCAGGGCCCCACGGGTCAGCAGCAACGTGAAACGGGCAAGGGCCCGAGTGTCAAAACGACAAAAGCATCGTTTTCTGATACCAAGAAAAGTGTACGTCAAAAATAAATTTGTTCTAAATGAAAAAAAAATTGGAAAAAAATTAATGTATTTTATTTTAAAATTAGCCGGTTGCACAAAACGCCGGTGTGCTAGATTTCTCATATTCTCGGAAGAGGACTGCGCGCATAAAAAAACAACACACACACACACACAGCGGCGCGGCCTAGCGCACCTACATCAAGCAGCGATGAAATTTCTTGCGGTCGGGCCGAGCCGCGCTGTCGCTCGGAAGCGGGAGTGAGCGCGACAGAAGAAGAAGGAGGAGAAGGAGAAGAAGAAGAAGTTTCCAGGAGTGGTTAATATCGTCTCATTATTTATATATCCTTCGTTATTAGGCGCGTCGCTTCATAACTAATAGCATTACTAGCGAAATGGGGGAAGGGGTGGGACTGGGCGAGACAGGGTCCTTTGAGACGCTTCGGGGGGTCGGGGCCTTGGGCGGGGCGGGGCGGTGGGCACAGACAGCATCCAGGTGAAATAGTGCCGGGGGGAAAACTTTCTTGCAAACGGATCAAAGTCGACTTTTCCAACTTTCTGAAAATTCGAGTCGCCGCACACTGAAAAAGGCGATCCAAGCAAAAGAAATTGATAAGATGTTCTAAGTCGCCTCACATCTCTACTCTCGCAAAAATTACGTAGATTTTCATTGCAGATAAAATTACACTAAAATTTAGATGTTTATCAGCTGCTCCTCACGTCAGCGTTGACGTTTTTTTTTTTTTTTAAGCTGCAATTTTTGCAGTGGAAAGAAGCGACCTTTGACACACTCAGCAAAGACAGACGAACCGCATCCTTCGGATTAGAAGGTCCCCCGCAGATCCGGCGGGTCCCTGGCGGGTCGGGATGGCAACGCAGGTAATTATTCCAATGACGCCCTGCGCTGCAATTTTGTCGAGTTATCGCACCCGAAAAAGACGCGACACTCTGTTATTAAAACGCAATTACAACTTTTGCACCTCCATTGCGATGTGTCTCAATGAGGATGCCATTTCAATTTTCTTTCTCTTTTTCTCTCTTTTTTCCCCCCGCCTCTGCCGCCCGCCTCCTTTTGTTGTAACGCTGCGGTTGCTGAAAAGGCCGCCGCCAACAAAAACAATAACAAACACTTTTTTGTAATGCAGAATTAACGCTCTCGTCGGTGCCATTCCCATTTTGCACGAGATCCACTCGCAGTGTCGTCGCATAATGAAATAACTTTTGGCAGCAACATTTTTTTTTTAAATATTTTTGCTGTTTGTTTTGTAGTTTGAAGGGAACACTGGGGATCATCTTGGCGATTACTTTAGCCTACGTGCGGAACGGCTGCGCGCTAAGACTGCTGGCCTGTCCGAGTCTGTCTGTCTGTCTGTCTGTCTGTCTGTCTGTCTGTCTGTCTGAGCTCCAGAGTCGCTAAACAGCACTCGAACCGAGCGTGTGATCCTACCAATGGATTCCTCGTTCGGAGAGCAGTTCATTGGTGGGGTCACACGGACCGCCTCCACCGGTCTTCTGGCCCACTGTGGAAGTCGAGAAAGTGCGTCCGGCGGTGAGGCTAGGTTAGGCCGACATGAATGGGACACTCCACTGGAAATCTGGAGCGGATTCGGCGGTTTGCCGAGGCACTGCAAGCACTGCCCATTTCACGCCGGCTAAACCGGCTAACTAGTGGCAAGTTTTTCGGCGAGGGAGAGTAACAGCAGTTGAATCCGACTGACTGGCATTCCAAAACATTTCCAAAGAGAGACGCGAGGAGACGCCGTGCGCACCGCTCGAGACCCGGCAGCAGGTGCAGCAGGGGGAAAGGAGAGAGAGAGAGAGAGAGAGAGAGAGAGAGAGAGAGAGAGAGAGAGAGAGAGAGAGAGAGAGAGAGAGAGAGAGAGAGAGAGAGAGAGATGAAATTAAAATGAACACGAAAAACCACAAAACACTGTTTTCTGGTGCCGCTGTGCGCGGAGCCGGCGCGCGGAGTCGTACAGAACGCACGTACCGCTTTTTTTGATTATTTTTTATTCTTTTTTTAAACTTTTCTTTAACAAACGTAAAGGGGGACGGCTAGATGGACACAGCGGAGATGATGAGCAAGAGAAGCAATAAGACGTGTAGTTGCATAGAAGTGAGACGCGAAAAACGCTGACGAGGGGAGAGAGGAGAGAGAGAGAGAGAGAGAGGAGAGAGAGAGAGAGAGAGAAGAGAGAGAGAGAGAGAGAGAGAGAGGGAGGGGGGTGAGAAGAGGTAGGCCTGCCCGCCACGCAGCCGAGTGTAACGGCTAGGCGCGAAGAGCATCCTCTTTTCCAAACTTCCTTTTTTCGTCGAGTTTTTATATCAATGCCTCTCAAAAGACGCACACTCCTGCGATTGTGAAAGGCGGGCTGGCTGTCGTTTTCGGCGTTGGCCCCCGCAGACACCGTCTCTGTCTCCGTCAGACACACTGCGCGACAACGAGGTTCAACGATGGGGGCGTGCAAGGTTCCCCCGCTGCAAATTGCAGCCTTGGGAACGAGGGGGGAGTGGCTGGGGATCCCTACCCGCGGCACCCGGCACAAGCGACTCGGTTCATCCAGTGCGAGAACATTTTCTTTCTCGTCATGAGAAGTCATGATAATAAAAATGGCAGAGTCCAAATTATTTCAAGAACCAATATAAAGTTACCAGTTCGCCAACTTGATCGTCGGAACGCATCAACATTGTGAATCGTGGGACAACCTTGCCGCCAGCCTGTACGTGACGTCAAACATCGAACCGACGTGGTTTCGACACTCTGATTTTGTCTTTTGTCTTGCACGGACTACGGGTTCTCGCCTCTCAGATAGCAGCGATTCGAACGAAAAGGTGTGTCCCCTAAAAAAAAACATGATGAAAGAGAGAGATAGGAGACTTGCATCCGGACAGCGCCTTTCCGATTGAAACCTCGCCTCAACGGAGCTAGCTGCGTATTGCATTCTCGGCTTATTTAAACGGGAGGCACGGAAGCCCTCCCTCTCTCCCTCTCCCTCTCTCTTCCAAACTGGAAACCGCAGGGAGATGTTGACACGCACCGCTATAATGATCTGCTATTCAATCAATGTAATAAACCTCCCGCACGACACGCCAGTAGTGGCAAATAGACACAATTTCTTTTTTCCTTTCCAACTTTTTTTTTAAAACCTTCATTTTTTTAAAAATTTAGGATATTTTGTGCGCGGTATAAAAAGTTCTTTTGGCTTGGATTGGTTGCTACTTGTGGTAAAAATCTCTCGAAATGTAGGAGTTTGGAGGCTTTTGCTGAGCAGGTTCGAGGCGATGCATCTCGCCCACCGTCCCTGCAAGAGTTTGACGGACTTGGTGACGGCCCGACGGGGGCCACCCTATCCGCGGCAAAGTCGACCGGACTCTGGTTGAAAGTCGACACCCTGTCCGTCCGTCCGTCCGGTCCGAAGGCCCTCCAGGCGCGGGCGTCTATGCTGCAGTGCCGCTACTGCCGCACACTGCCGGGCTGGACACTGGCTGCGTCCTCTCTCTCTCTCTCTCTCTCTCTCTCTCTCTCTCTCTCTCTCTCTCTCTCTCTCTCTCTCCGATCGAATGTCACTTTCGGACGCGTCGGAACCATCGGCTTGGCAGTGACACGGAGCGACACTACGCCTCTTTTTTTTCTCTTTTTATTTAGAGAGCAGGGTTGCATTCCTATAGCTCATCCAGCAGCGGCCTTCAAAGTATTGACGTCCGGCACACGCACCCTACACCGTGAAAATTTAAAACAAATTTTTAAAAAAGATATTGAGGAGAAAGTTTTAAAAAATATTTAGGAATTTTTTTTTTAAAAATTAAGAAAATAACTTAAAAAAAGAGAAAAAAAATGAAAAAAGGCATGCTGCCCCCGGTCAGTATTTGAACCCTAGATTAATGATGAGGCACTCACTCCACTCACTTGTTTTCGAGCGAGGCTCCCGGGGCCCGTCCACCGTCACCTTGATGGCCTTGCTGTAGGTGGCGACCTGCGGCGGCGACGTGTTGACGGTGATGGTGATGCTGAAGCTCTTCCCTGGAACAAAGAGGGAGCCAATTCGCCAAATTTTAGACTTGGGTCCCGAAACCGCCGGGCGACTGCCTTGCCACGGACAGTTGCCTCCAAGGCACTGCCCTTGCCACACCAGAAACGTAGGATTCCCGTAGTATCGGTCAATGGATCCCGTTCACCAGTTCGCCCGATCGCTGCCGCGCTGCCGCGATTGTCTCCCATTGGCCCGATTGGTCACATCATTCCTTCACAGGGTCCTTCAGGTCCTTCACAGGAAGCGGCGCGACTGTCGGCGGCGCAGCGCCACTGGAAGAAAAAACCTTGCTTTCGATAAAACGACTGCCATATGCCTTTCAGAGATATTAAAGAAAAAAAAACTGCTTAGTATGAAGCTAAAAACCAAAGTTTTCTGAACGCAACTCTGAATAAGACTGTCTTAAACAACTGCTTTTCACCTTTGCAGAGATTGCTGCCTGTTTTCTAACAGGAAAGTTAGAAAATAGTTTTTCGAACAATATGACAAACGTTAAGATTTTTTTTCGGCTATAAATCGTTAAGCAAACTGATTGAAGAAACAAAACGCGAGCAACACAAAAACGCTCCTCGATTTTCTTTGGTAATCCTTAGTACGCGAGAAACTCTTGGGCAGCAAGTTCTCCACAGAGTACCGTGAAGCGGATGGTGAATGGACCAACTCGGCCGAGTTTTGTTCTCGTTCTCGCCAGTGCTCTTGCGCACTGCCCGGCACTGCCACGGGGGTGTCAGGCATTCCTCGGCCAGAGGCGGATCCAGAGGTGAGAGGGGGGGGGGGTTCAGCTTCCAGTATGGCTATTTGCTAACTTTCTCAGGCGTTCACGTGCTTTTTAGCATCTAAGAATAAATTCGTGCAGTTTCGGAACAAAAGTGGTGGGGTGGGGCACGGCCCTTGTGTGTGTGTGTGTGTGGCCACCGCCATACACGCAATATGTAACAACAACGGGGTTTCCCGCACCTGACCCAAATGTGTGAGTGCGTGAGTGAGTGAGAGAGAGACAGAGAGAGACACAGAGAGAGAGAGAGAGAGAGAGAGAGAGAGAGAGAGAGAGAGAGAGAGAGAGAGAGAGAGAGAGAGAGAGAGAGAGAGAGAGAGAGCCCTGCGGCGGGACGCCGTACGTTTGGTCTGATAGACACACTGTCTGTCATCCATCCCACGAAAAGCGAGTGCAAGTGCACTGACAAAAAAAAACTTCTGGCAATGTATTTTTCATAAAACCCGAGGGGTGGGGGTTCGGGGGTGCGGGGAGGGGAGTAGAAGTGAAACTGGCTGACCAGCAGACTGCCGGGCCGGCCACGCGAGTGCAGCAGGGTGGTTTGCACACCTGTTCTGACACAAGTCAGTAGCACTACACAATGCGTTTTGCAGGTGAAATCCCAGTGACCGTGAGAGTGTGAAGTTTCAGCTCGGAGCATACAGTGCAACGAGTGCGAGAATTTAAATTTTTGAATTTTTGGCACGCCGGGTCCGTTTTGGCGGGAAGTTCCCACGGTGCGCTGCGAGGCTGCGGAGGCCCGCTCCACTGTTACCGCGCGGGGAATGCCCGCAAAGCGCCGCAAAGAGAAAGTAGTTTCTGGCTGTGTAAGCGGCAGCGAGCCAACCACGAGGTGAAGGCACTTCGCAGTGTACGCGATCCAGAATCAAACGGTGCCTTGCTAATCTAGCAGGCCGTGCGGCAGGGTGGTGACAACAAGTCTCGACCCGATTCCCCGAGGTTCCCCGAGGTTCCGCGACCACAGCCAGGTGACAAACACTTCAATAATAACCAGGCGGCCCCGCAAAGCCGGGACGCTTTCAAAACGCGCGGCAGGAGACGGAAATTGATTCCGGACTTCCCCGTCTACTTCGTGGAACAAAGTGTTTCAAAAATTGAACTGAGCGCACCGCGTCACAGTGGGCCGGAAGACCGGTGGAGGCGGCCAAAACTCTAGACGCGTTTTGAGCTCCAGAGTCGCTAAATGGGCCTCGAACCGAACGTGTGACCCCACCAATGGATTGCTCTCCGAACGAGGAATCCGTTGGTGGGGTCACACGTTCGGTTCGAGTCCCATTTAGCGACTGTAGGGCTCAAAACGCATCCGAGATTTTGACCGCCTCCACCGTTCTTCTGGCCCACTGTGCGACTGAGGCATTTCCGCCAAAGACTCATTCATTTGGCCGCGTCGTTTGCAAACGAGCGCGTTGTGTGATTCAGCATTTAAATAGCGTCCATGCGTGGCGCTCTCACACATGGCACGCGCATGTCTCGCAGAGCGGGCCAGCGCCACACACACACACACACACACACACACACACACACACACACACACACACACACACACACACACACCACGAATCCCAAAAAAAAGAGAAGCATGAACTGCATCTGCTCTTGTCGCTTGGAGGGCAGATGACGATCCTCTTATTGCAACACCCAGCTGCTTCGCCACTTTTCAGTGTAGCGCCTTCGCGTCATTTCACATCATTTAAATCCGCAAAGAGACGACGGCTCTGACTTCGCAAATTGTCATTTCCGTTGAGTTTTGAACATGAGACGGGCAAATTTCGTGTGCAACTCAATCTTTCGGTTGAACTTCGAGAATTGAATTTTGAACAGTGGACTACAATGTTATGGGACTTGTCACAAAACTTAACCGTCGCCTCATAATTTTGGTTGACTTGGACTTGGCATTGGAGTTGCCGCTGCCAGGTAGGTGCCCTGTCGGTGGGCATGGCAGGCAGGCCCGCCCCACATTTGGGCCAAATCCGGCGGGGGGTGTGGCCGTGGGGGCCTTGGGGGCCGTGGGGGCCGTGGGGCGACGAGCCATAACACTGGCTGATTGATTTAGCACGCCGCCTCCCGTTTGTGGCACCTTACTTCACGCGCTGATTTATCGTTCAACTACTCACTGTCACTGCAGCAACAATCCGCGAAAAAAGGGACGAAAATCGAGTTCTCGAACACATGAACAGTGCGCAGTGGCCAAGCCCGGTGGAGGCTCTAGACCCGTTTTGTGCTCCAGAGTCGCTAAATGGAACTCGAACCGAGCGTGTGCAGGCAGGCAAGGTTGGCAACCCTTTCGGCACTGTGCATGCCAGCACAGAACAGTTCCCTCCCGAACGACAATCACAGTGGCGCGGCAACAGAACGAAACATGGGCAAAAACAACGACTGCCGGGAAGTTTGCTTTTCAGAATGTGTCGGCACTGTAGGGAAGCAATGGCAGCGCCGCCACGTACGGGGGGCGTTCGAATCACCTGCCGAGAGAGAGAGAGAGAGAGAGAGAGAGAGAGAGAGAGAGAGAGAGAGAGAGAGAGAGAGAGAGAGAGAGAGAGAGAGAGAGAGAGAGAGAGAGAGAGAGAGAGAGACAGACTATCCTGGGAGGCAGAGTCTGCCCGGAGTCTGCTTCAGTGTCTCTCTTGCACCTACACGGGACACCCCGCGAGTGCGAGAGAGACAGAGCGACGACTCTGAGGGATTCCAAATAATTGCGGGAAGCACCAAGCTCGGCTCTGCGCACGTACGAGGCGCTTGGGTAAGTACACTGCCAACGTGGCGGCGTGGATCGAAACAAAAGACGAGCTAGAGAGGAAACAGCCAAAGGGATCGGCATAACCTGATTCTCTGATTTTTCTTTTGTTTTCAACTTGACTGATTAACACTACTTGGTTGCTGCGTTTCCAATCTAAGTCGAAGACTAGAAGTGGAGCCTGGTCAATATTCTAGAATATTAAAAGAAGTAGTAGACCAGTAGTAGATCCTGATGAATATTCAAAAGTATTGATCAGGGTCTACTACTTGTCTTCAACTACATAATCTTTCAATATTTTTTATGATTGGCAACGCGCGAATCAGGCCGAGTGATCGGCATCATGATCCTTCCTTCCTCGAATCCTTTTTTTTCCTTCTTCATGTTTCTCTTCCGGCGCCCTTTTTCAATCTCCGCACATGCCTTCCCTTCCAGGACCTTCCAGGATGCGATCTCCGCACTGTTTCGGCGAATGGCGCGAATTACGGACAGGATGTACAGTCACTAGAAGGGAACTCACTTATTCATCTCTGCCTCACACTCCCACTTATTTTTTTAAAAAAAATTCCAATCTCAATTTGACAAACTGTTGTTTCAGGCCGAAATTTAAAATACATACTTATTAGGTCATTTTCAGGCAACTTAGGAAAATCAATTAAATTTTTAGTCGATCGATTTCTGTAATTTTCTCAGGGCACTTGGTCTGTGAATGCTCTTTAATTCTTAAAACTGTCATTTATTTTAGAAAAAGAAACGTGACATTAGAAAACAAACCCCTTTGCCCGCGTGGCGCTACATTCGAACGGGCACTTTTGTTTCTAGTGTATCCGACATGGTTCGGGTCGGCGCGGCACGGCGCGGCTTCCCATATGGGGTGAGCCACAAATTGCCCGTTGGCTGGTTGGGAGGTGTGCTATATACACACTGGCCTTGCGTTATCAGTCGGCCATCTGCTCACACACACACACACACACACACACACACACACACACACACACACACGTTTAACGTCCCGCAAGAAAATCAGCCGTGCACTCGAATGATAATTGATTTAAATTTCAGGCGGAAATTTCTCGGCTATATTTATAAATCATTCTTGTATTTTTTGGCAGTGTGGTCGTTGGGCGCGCACAGGACAGGCAACCCTTTCGGTGTGATCTTTATGAAGAATGCATCATCGGGTGGGCCTAGTCGGGCCTGGCCACGCCAAGCAGCACTTCCTATCTACCGGCCCAACAAATTAATTGATTGACAAGAATAATAGTCGAAAATGACGTGTATTTAAGCACCACCGCTTGGTGAAAATTTACTGCATACCTTTTGATTCAAAATCGCAGTTTAGTTCAAATTAACGGACGGCTTTTGGCAAGGCAAATTTTTTTTCTTCAATGTCACATAGGCCTAGTAGTTGGAAGTTTGCAACTGTGTTCATAGATCGTCTCAATTCTAAATTAGACATCAAGACACTTAAAAATTTTCAAAAAAAAAAAAAATGCAGAAAAGTGGTTGAAATTATTGGAAACAGACTCGAGTCGATGCGTTGGCGACGCGTGCACGCAGTTTGCCCCGCCGTGCCGTGCCGTGCCGTGCCGTGCGGTCTGGCGTGTCGCTGTCCGGTCGTCCAAAATCACTACAGCAACTCAACTCGCTCAGCCCGAATATTGTCGGACAGGCCCGCGGCCCATCACGCACCCTTTTCCACCCTCTCCCTCCCTGCTCCCCCTACCCCCCGCCCACACGGATTTACGGGCAACAGTAGGAAAAAACATCAACATCATCAAAAAAATAATCAAAATTAATCAAAAATCATCAAAAATCATCAAAAATCATCACAGTTAATAAAAATTAATCAAAAATCCAAAAACTATTATTGCAGTTAAATTTGTTCCCCAAATTTTACTACATCTTGACGCACTTCAGGGCCAGAGCCCTTGCCGTTTTCGAAAATAATCTAGGAAAGGTGCATGCAGGCTGAGGTAGGCAAGCCCGCGCGACGCGCGTGCATCGTGAGGGGCAACGGTGGCCTACTTTTCTCTCTCTCTCTCTCTCTCTCTCTCTCTCTCTCTCTCTCTCTCTCTCTCTCTCTCTCTCTTCTCGGAACCGATTGTGCTTTGCGCAGTGACGCAGCGCCGCGCTAAAAATGTCGTGCTCGAAATACTGCAGGGCAGTGACGTCGTCGTCGCTCAAACCGAAAAATTAGCATGGCTGCCGGATTTGGGTGCGTCCGTTTGCGCCACTGCAAAATACGGATGAGGCTCCGTCGCACGCGTCACGACGGCACAGTGGGCCAGAAGACCGGCGGAGGCGGTCAGAGTCGCTAAATGGGACTCGAACCGAACGTGTGACCCCACCAATGGATTGCTCTCCGAACGAGGAATCCATTGATGGGGTCACACGTTCGGTTCGAGTCCCATTTAGCGACTCTGGAGCTCAAAACGCGTCTAGAGTTTTGGCCGCTGCACCGGTCTTCTGGCCCACTGTGCAGCCCGGGGGATGCGCGATGCTTATTAGTGGCCGCGGGGGTGCAGGCCAGCAGCGCTCCGTCTCTCTCGCACTCGCGGGGCGGCCCGAGGGCGGCCGGTAGGGGTGCGAGAGAGACGGAGCGAAAGGGGAGGGACTGCCACACTGCGGGATTAGGCCGGACAAGGCGGTGCGGCTGGCCGCCCAGTCTCATTAGCGTCATTCCCCTACCCGTGAATTTAAATATAAATCAAATTAAATTTAAATCTTTCGAAATTGAGAGTAAAACTCACCTCTGCCGCTGCGGCCGACGAACCTCAGGTCGTTGAACTTGGCCACCTGGTTCTTCATGACGGACTGGCAGTTCCGCAGCTCGGAGCAGCAGTTCTCGTCGTTGCCGGCGCGCACCGTGACCAGTGTGCCGTCCAGGATGTCGCCCAGCGCCACCACCTTGAAGGCCACGGGCAGGGTCTTGTTGGAGCGCCAGTGCGTCGGCAGCGCCGAGCACAGGAAGTACGGGCTGCCCGTCCGCACCAGCTCGCCGGGGTGCTCCGCCTGCAACCGGGACGCCGAGGACGCCGTCAACCAGGAGAACAGTGGGCCAGAAGACCGGTGGAGGCGGCCGAAACTCCACACGCGTTTTGGGCTCCAGAATCGTTAAACAGGACTAGAACCAAACGTGTGACCCCACCAATGGATTCCTCGTTCGGAGAGCAATCCATTGGCGGGGTCACACGTTCGGTCCGCGTCCCATTTAGCGACTGTCAGATATGCTGTGAACTTTCAGGCAATCCACACATTTCAGCTCAATTACTTCTTAAGAAGTATCCGTCTGCCTGAGACAACCCCAGTCCGGAGGCCCGGGTTGTTGGCAGTGTACTGACAACGGAAGCGACAGCCTTCACATAGTTGCAGGCTGCATCTCATCTCTGCAGGTGCCTCTGCAGGTACCGACTGCCTGCCTGGTACACTGCGAACACACCAGGGATGCCCTTCACAAGTTACAGGGTTTGCAAAGCCGTGTACCAGGCGCGAGGATCCAGGAAAGGGGCAGTTGGGGTAATCACCACGCCCGAGGGTACTGGACAGGGAGTCCGGAAAGTAGGCAAAAATCACTGAATTTTTTTAACCTGTAACTTGGCATAAAGCAAAATTTTACAACCTCCTTGCAAATCTTGCTGTGCTCAACGGACATTCTAGTGCAGGGCGCAAAGCGATGCCACCGAGTCGCTCTCCCACGGGTTCGTTACGTTCGTTACGTGGTTACGGCGGTAACCATGGCAACCTGGGGCAGACGTGCCGGGCTCCACACGGCGCAAGGGAAGCAAGCCGTGCACTACACCGTTATCACGGCGAAAGCGTCAAGCGGAGTGGTCTGGGCGTCGCACAGTGGGCCAGAAGGCCGGCGGAGGCGGCCGAACCTCGATACGCGTTTTGAGCCCCAGAGTCGCTAAATGAGGCTCGAACCGAACGTGACCCCGCCAATGGATTCCTCGTTCGGAGAGCAATCAATTGGTAGGGTCACTCGTTCGGTTCGGGCCCTGTTTAGCGACTCTGGGGCTCAAAATGCCGGACTCACTCTTTTCCCTAGCAGATGATACTTTTTTTTCTCTCCTCCGAACATCCATCTCGTCGTTTGTCCACATTTACATGCCAACCCCACATGCAGCGCTCTCTACGATTAACTACCACCCGTGAAAATTGACAACACCGAGCAGCTCGATCGCGTTTTCACGGCACCTATTACCGTTTTTTTGATCCACCCCCTCTCCTTTCACCGCTCTCGTAGCCGCTCACATACGGACCGACCTGTCCGTCTGAGCATCTACAAATTATCTTCGAGCTAAACTAGATTCAAGCCGGTGTTTACAAACCACACAGATTTAACCTATTTATTTTCAATTTTAAATGGAAATAAATTAGGAATTTCATGCACTCTTGATCATCATCATCATCATGATCATCATGATCATCATCATGATCATCATCACCATCATGATCATCATCAAAATAATAATATCAATAAAAGTAGTAGTAATAGTAATAATAAAGAAGTCATGTTGACTGCCATCCACGACGCTGAGAAAAAGAACCAACATAAAAATGTTGACGAAAGCAAAGCGGACCGGAAACAAACTAATGCACACTAGTCATGGTTTGCCGAAGAGCTTATCTCGCGGGGTATTTCGGCTGGCGAACGTGTTTGATTTCTTGTCTTTCCTTGATAAGAAACCTCCGTTTTCACGGGCGTGCGCGTGCGGTGCTATGCGAGGAGGCCTCCATACTTGGAACTCCTTCCCGGCTTGGCTCCGCAGTGCGTGCCTGTTTGTGGTTTGCCATCGTTGAGGCGGCCAACCTCAGAGCCTTGACACCGACGCACGCCGACGCACGGCGACGCGCCGAGTTTGACAGAATCGAGAAACCCTTTGCCGAACCCGCTCCCGCCCTTGACCCATACTGCCACCAGCACACCGCTTCGAAAAGTTACAGAGGGGAAAATCAGGAACGTCCACCCAAAAAATCAAAACAGTTCATTCATTCGAAGAAATTTCCTCAAATATAATCAAAAGAAAGGATTTGGTTTTAGATATACCTTAACATTAAGGCCATGAACAAAATCATCTGGTAATTAAAACTAGCAGCCATAAATCAAGAAATTTTCATTTAAAAAAAAAGATTTTTAATGATTGACTTCATAAGTTTTTTATTGATTGTTTTCTCTGTGCCGTAATGCAGGAAGCGGACTCTCTGATTGGAAGGAACCTTATCCCCAGTCTCATGATTCATGCAGCTGTGGTACTGTACTAGAGTGGAGATTTCAGATGGCTACTGGTGTTCATGGCAGTCATGCTTCTGAGTTACTGGGAGTGGAATCACCGCATGCGAATGCAGTTTGTTGCGAGTGACACTCTGGAGTCTGTGATATGTGTCGTCTAACTGGCAGCCTTCGAGGACCACCGAATACTCAGTGGAGCTGGTCAAAATCCCGGACGTGTTTTGCGCTCCAGTCACTAAATACGACTCAATCAGAACGTGTGACCCCACCAACGGATCGCTCTCCGAACGAGGAATTCATTGGTGGGGTAACACGTTCGGTTCGAGGCCTGTTTAGCGACTCTGGAGCTCAAAACGCGTCTGGAGCTTTGGCCGCCTTCACTGGTCTTCTGGCCCACTGTGCGCCACGCTTGATCGGCGCCGCGGGCCATGCACTCACCTGCACTTCGCACAGCACCCTCTCGGTCCACCACATGTCGTCATTGCTGTTGTTGTTGTTGCTGCTGGTGTTGTTATTGTTGTTGTTGTTGGAGGCGTCGGCCATGGCGGCCCGCCGCCGCTTGGTCTTGGTGCCGGAGGACGGCGGCGTGGGGGCGGCCGTCCCCGCCACGCAGTCCGCGGGGGACGCGGCGTCGCCCGGCACCGGCAGCGAGCTCAGGGGCAGCTGCATCTGGTCGCCGGGGTGGTGCAGCCCGTTGGTCATGTCCGCCAGGAGGCGGCCTGCACCGCGCACCGCGCGCACCGCGGCGCCAGGGCCTTGGGGGCCGTCGGGGCCGCCGTCGGGGCCGTCGTCAGGGCCTCCAAGGCCTTGCCGGCGGCGCCCCACCTCCCAGTGCCCCCCCGGGCCCGCGCACTGGGGCGTCGCCGCGGCCCGCGGGGGCGGAGTGCACCAGGGATCACTGATTGCTCTTCATCATCACCGCCACCACATCACTGCACTGTATCACTCGTAACACTGCACTGGAGCACTCACACGCACGCACACACACGTGCCACTGCACACACACACACACACACACGCTCGCGTGGAGAGGGCGCGCGGAGAGACGGCGGTCCGGAGCCCAGCGCGACCGGGCACAGACTTGGAGCGGCGCGCGGCGCGGCGCTCGGAGCGGCGGAGCGCGCGGACGCAGCGCCACCTCGCGGCGAAGGGCGTAAGCAGCCAGCGCGCCAGCCATCGGGCCGAGCAGCGCGGCAGCGCACAGTGGGCCAGAAGACCGGTGGAGGCGGCCAAAGCTCTAGACGCGTCTTGAGCTCCAGAGTCGCTAAGCGGGACTCGAACCGAACGTGTGACCCCACCAATGGATTGCTCTCCGAACGAGGAATCCATTGGTGGGGCCACACGTTCGGTTCGAGTCCTGCTTAGCGACTCTGGAGCTCAAAACGCGTCTAGAGTGGTAAGGCCGGATGGAACTGCCCCTTGGTGGTTGCACAGCAGGCCTCACTTACCTGTCATGCCATTTTCTCCTACGCATCACTGACCTCAAAACCGAAGACGTTCAAAATTACATTCAAATCGTACCGCTCAGTTTCGTTTTCCACAGATAGTGTGATCAGCAGAGCCCCCGGCTTCGCCGAAAACACGTTATCTCCGTTCGACACGGCAGTCGTTGCTTTTTGTCGGTGTAGCAGTGCAGCCAGCCACCGAAAGATGTTCTGGTTCCGACACCTGCCCAGCGCGGCCCAGCGCGGCGTAGCGCAGTGTAGCGCCCAGCGGTCGCCACTTCCGAGAAGCGGCCGCTCTGCACAGTTCCACCCCGGCTACTGTACTTACGCAAGCAGTGCAGTTGGAACAGCTGGACAGAGGCGGGCCGCTGAGTTCGATTGATAGTGGGCATCCCGTTTCCTATGACAGGGCGGCCTTTCCACACTGTGAAATTCGCTCGTGCGACTGCCCCGCAGCTACGACACAGTGGGCCAGAAGACCGGCGGAGGCGGCCGAAACTCCAGACGCGTTTTGAGCTCCAGAGTCGCTAAATGGGACTCGAACCGAACGTGTGACCCCACCAATGGATTCCTCGTTCGGAGAGCAATCCATTGATGGGGTCACACGTTCGGTTCGAGTCCTGTTTAACCAGAGTCACTAAATGGAACTCGAACCGAACGTGTGACCCCACCAATGGACTCCTCGTTCGGAGAGCAATCCATTGGTGGGGTCACACGTTCGGTTCGAGTCCCGTTCAGCGACTCTGGAGCTCAAAACGCGTCCGGGGTTTTGACCGCCTCCACCGGTCTTCTGGCCCACTGTGGGCCGCCATTATGCATTGGGGAACTACGAGTGCGCCACCACGTCAGCGATAAGGCGGGGCCGCCAGGGCCGCCAGGGCATCCCCTGCAGCCCGGGGCCCCAAATTCACGACGCGTGCTCGACCTCGCCCCGTCTCTCTCGCACTCGTGGACGCGCTCGCGGAGCCGTCGGGCACCGTCGGGTGCGAGAGAGACGGAGCGACAAGAGCGCTGCCCGCGGCCGGGGGAAGGCCCGCCGGAGAAAGTGAGGGGATGCTGCGGGCCCGCGCGGCCCCGCGACCCGTTGCGACACTTTAAGACGCGTGGTGGGCGTGGTCAACGCGTCCATCTCAAGCGCGGCCTGCTGCACTCTGGACTGTACTTCTCGTTTGGTATACTCGTTTGGTACAGTCCGCCCGGACAATGGCTCGGCCGCCTCGGTGACCGTGACAAGAGGTAGTCTTTCCAGTCGGCCACACACTGGAAAAGCGGGTGTGTGTGTGTGTGTGTGTGTGTGTGTGTGTGTGTGCGTGTGTGTGTGTATGTGTGTGTGTGTGCAAGCAAGTGTGTGTGTGTGGGTGTGTGTGTGTGACTCTTGGGCAAATCTCTAGCACTTTCCGGCACAGTTCACAGAAAAACAGGATGACCGAAGTGGTCATGAGTGTGTTGTGTTCCCCAGCTTGCGTTTGTTCACCAACGAACGAATCCATGACTGTTCGGATCTAACAGCGACGATTCCCCACCCCAGCGTCTCTGGGCAAAGGGTTTAAAAACAAAAAACTCCCTGTAAGTGATTGTAGCACGCTTTATCCCTTAAACAAACTTCCACAAATTGGCAAGATCTTTTCTTAACAGTGTGTGGCACAAGTTTATATAACCGCGACTCCCAGGGTGATCGATGACCGCGATATTGTCGAGATTTTGTCGCCATTTTAGACAAGGGAGGTGGTGTCTGTCCGTCCGGCTCACACGCATCACACTCACACACACACACACACACACACACAAACACACACACGTGCAGTCTTTGAGCCCTTAGCCGCGGGCTGCCCATGACTATCATATGGACGGTCCGAAAATACCCAACGCAGGCCATAGCCGTACCTCACCGCCTGATCTGAACCGATCCAAATGACAAGTCCGATTGGCAAGTCTGACAGTTATGGGGATCTCTGAGACCGCCCAGCCCGGTCCAGGGAAGACGTTGGAGAGAGAGAGAGAGAGAGAGAGAGAGAGAGAGAGAGAGAGAGAGAGAGAGAGAGAGAGAGAGAGAGAGAGAGAGAGAGAGAGAGAGAAAGCCAGCCGACGTAGTTCCCGCCCTGCCGGCCCGAGCTTTCTTCACGACACTTTCACGGACAATTCGTCATTTTCAATCCTTTGGCAACGGCTGCACCTACACCAGGAAATTTTAACAAAGCATTTTATTTTCGGTCACTTAAAACTTATTCACTTTTTGGCCCGCCCTTCTATTCAAAAAATAGGGGGAGGGCCTATGCATTGCCTTGGTCTGTGTGTTGTTGTTGTGTTGTTGTGTTGTTGTTGTGTTGTTGGGCGTCTGTGTACAAGGAAGGAGTTGAGCTAGAGTAACCAGATTTGGAGGGTACTTCAGGAGTACCGTCCAAACAAATAATCCGGTGGTGCAAATCCCGTCCGGGTCGCACAAGGGCTGCTGCAGGTGCATCATGGTTTACATGAGCGGGAGGGGGATTTCCGCCATTATTGGTGCTAGCAGGGCACATAGGGGTATTTTTGGAATCGGGGCGACGAAACAAGATGAATGGACCTGGTCCCGACCCCATCGGCCGCTTTTACAAGTTGGCCAGATCAGGATCTTCAAAAAAGGGGGTCGACCGACTAAAAAAATTTATTGCAGATTTCGATTGGTCTCAGCAAAGGCCTTTTCAACGAGGGGTCGGAAAGGGGGTCCAGGAGCCCGACTTCGTCTATTAGTCACATCAGGATCTTCAAAAAAGGGGGTCGACCGACTGAAAATTTTTACTTAAGTTTTCGATAGGTCTTGGCAAGACCTCTTCAACGAGGGGTCGGAAGGGGGGTCCAGGAGCCCGCCTTCATGAGTTATGGAAAGTGCGACGGACTCGTTTTGCGCTCCTGCTGTGCCTCTATTGCAAGGAGTTGCAGTAGCATGGCAAATATGGGTATTTTCGGAATGAGGGCGAAGAGACAAATGAAATGGGCATATTCTAAGGACAGTTGGAGTAAAAAGTGTAAGGACTATTGCATATTGTGAATAGAAGGGCGGGCCTAAGTCACGATGGTACATCGATAACTTTGCTTTACCCGCTCACGGTGTGTGTGATGCGAGCGGGCCGAAGGCCCGGGCCTTCGACTGGCCAAGTTGGGTCTGATGCGAGGGCCGAAGGCCCGAGAAAAGGCCGCCGGCAGGCCAAGCTGGGCCGGCCCCCTGTCGAACCGAGTTGCCGGCGCAGCGAAGCGGAGCTGGCAACTCGGTTCGACGGAAGGGCGGGCCCTAGCTTGTTTTTTTAATTTAACTCTTTTTACTCCGAAATTGAACCGCTTCCTCGGCGGATGGGTGTGCGCAGCGGGGAGCCCCGCGGCCGATAGAATACGCGATGCAATATGGGGAGCGAGGCGAAAGGAAATTTTGCGGCTTCTGCGGCCGGACTGTCACATTCGTCAAATGGCACTCCGCGCGTCGCAGGGGGAGGGGGGGGGGGGGGGGGGGGGGCAGCACGCACGGCAGACACGGTGGGGCCGCTGGGGCTGCGAGGGCAACTGGCCTTGACTCTCGGCAGTCAGGTTGAACAGCTTCGCGAGTTGTCGCCCCGGCCCATGTTGCTACGGATTCACCACCAGCTTCTTGTCAACAACCGAAGTCGCACCCGAGAAGTGAACACACCGGCTGGCAGCACAGCCCAGCTTCCACTTACTCTGCGCGAGACAGTGTGCAAACAATTCCTGATCGGCCCGATAAAGTCCAGCGCGCTTTAATACAGAAAACAATACCGAATACGTGTCTGAAAAATAAAGATGTAAGTGAAATAGTTTTCAGAACGGAACAGAGTCGCTAAATGGGACTCGAGTCGAACGTGTGACCCCACCAATGGATTGCTCTCCGAACGAGGAATCCATTGGTGGGGTCACACGCTCGGTTCGACTCCTGTATAGCTACTCCGGAGCTCAAAACGCGTCTAGAGTTTTGGCCGCCTCCACCGGTCGTCTGGCCCACTGTGGAGCCGACGCCGGAGAGGCCACACTGCCAATAAGTACAGTGCAGGTTCCGTAATTGGCGAGTCGCACTCGGATATAGACTCCGCGGCCTTGACGCCGAGGAAGGATTCCACAAGCAGCAGGATGCAGTGTAGTGGCAGTGTGGACCAGTCGCGACAGTGTACGGACGAGGGGAACCACCGCTGGCCAGGACCACAGACAGTAGACTGATTCAGTGAGTCGTTTTCGTCGCTCTGTCTCTCTCGCACTTACCCGGGACGCCCCATGAGTGCGAGAGAGACAGAGCGTCGAAAACGACTCTCTGAACGAGTCCGCAGGCCGCGCGGACTTTCCCGCCAAACACTCATCGATTTGGAGGAGTTTCAGGAGGCGCGCCGTTCGAACAGGCCATTATGCAAAGCGGTGATTCACGATTTCACAGTGCACCGAGTTTCCGCCGGAACGTGCAGCCTCAGGCGAAAATTCCCACGATGCACCAGCGTCGAAAGGGTGTGCCAACCTCAGCCCGCCAGTGTGGCGGCAAGAGCGCCTTGCTGGGTAGGCAGTCCCGTCAAGCAGCCGTGCACTGCGGGACTGCATCCGCTGTTCGCTAGGCGGCTCCGCACAGTGGGTCAGAAGGCCGGTGGGGGCGGCCGAAACTCCAGACGCGTTTTGAGCTCCAGAGTCGCTAAGCAGGACTCGAACCGGACGTGTGACCCCACCAATGGATTCCTCGTTCGGAGAGCAATCCATTGGTGGGGTCACACGTTCGGTTCGAGTCCCGCTTAGCGACTCTGGAGCTCAATACGCGTCCGGAGTTTTTTTCCGCCTCCACCGGGCTTCTGGCCCACTGTGCGGCGGGAAGCAGTGGCCCTACACTCTAAATGTAGGGTGTCCAGAAACTAGGCGCCTTTGTCGCCTGCTCCACTTTTTAGGGTGCCAAATGTCGCCCAGTTTCTGGGCACCTTTGTCGCCTAGTCTCGGGGTGGGCAAACCATTAAGGAACCTGCCTTCACCCATGGCTCAGCAGCGACCAAGGTGCCAAAGGTGCCCAGACTCTGGGCACCTTAGTCGCCCAGGAACTAGACATCTGTGCATGCTCTACCATGGGAGAGGGCCGGTTACTGCATGATTAGTCCACCCCGAGACTGGGCGACAAAGGTGCCCAGAAACTGGGCGACATTTGGCACCCTAAAAAGTGGGGCGGGCGACAAAGGCGCCCAGTTTCTGGGCACCCCATATTTAGAGTGTAGGCGTGAGGCCAGTGCTTCCCCGGAAAAAAGGAGGGGGGGGGGAATTCGTTAGGACAGGTGGCTGGCCGAGGGGCCAGGGCGGCCAGGGCGGCCAGGGCGGCCAGGGCCAAGCAGGCGCCTCGGGCTTGGTCATCCGTCGCTGATGGCCTAGCGGGTTGCGGTGTGCAGGCGTCGTCGCCGGCGGCCGCGTCCGTCCGCGTGCCCCGCGAGTGCGAGGGAGCGCGACGACGCGGAGCCCGCGGAGGGACAGGGAGGGCGACGGAGAGCGTCGCGGACGTCGGACGCCATCCCTCCGGGGCGCGGCGTCGAGTCGAGTCGCAGGCGAGTCGCAGGCGTCGCGTCGCGGAAGCAGGAGAAGCAAGCTAGCGCCAACCCGGGGGACGTTGTCCCGCGGCCCTGCGTAGTGGCACCGGACGGACGGAACGACAGACAGACAGACAGACAGACAGACAGACAGACAGACAGACAGACAGACAGACAGACAGACAGACAGACAGACAGGCAGGCAGACAGACAGACAGACAGACAGACAGACAGACAGACAGACAGACAGACAGGCAGACAGACAGACAGACAGACAGACAGACAGACAGACAGACAGGCAGACCCACAGACAGACAGACAGACAGACAGACAGGCAGGCAGACAGACAGGCAGGCAGGCAGACAGACAGACAGAGCCTCGCGGCCGGCAATGCGAACTGGACTTCTAGTGCAGCAGTCTCCGCGCCGAAAGCAAAAAATCTTGAAAGACACGGCAGAGGGACTCCTGCCGGTCCTTCCCTGACGGGCCTGACGCATCGCGGGGCGGGGCGCGGGGGCGGAGCCTAGGCGGCGGGGTGGGGCGTCGCGGGGGGCAGCGGGGCCGCGGCGCGGGGGCCGTGGGGCGGGGCCTGCCTGGCCTGCCCCCCACCACCGGCCAGGCGCAGCGTGCATTCGGGACACCGGCCCTTCTCGTCATAGGCGGTCTGTAGCGCTCTATCCGACTACACCCCATCAGCCCCCCCAACCGCATGAGGGGGTGGGCTCGGCTTTGGAGGGCGCGGGCGGTGGAGGGCAGGGCAGGGGAAGGTCTGACTGCCGCCGCTACCTGCTAGCAGCGGCTACTGCTGCACGCTACCTGCTCAGCGGCGGCAGGCTTTCTGAGGTGTGTGAGGCGGGGCATGCTGACGTGATGGTGGTGGACGCTTGGATTGGCTCGCCTATGTTTGTGTACTCTGTCAACTTTGCCCAGTGGATTTGCCAGAAGACCGGTCCGAGTCCCATTCAGCGACTCTGGAGCCCCAAACGCGTCTAGAGTTTTGGCCGCCTCCACCGGTCTTCTGGCCCACTGTGCGGCGTGCCGCGTTCGAATACGTGCAAACTAACCCCGTTAGCGCCCCAAGTTCGAATCGAATGTCAGTGTGTCAAACGAACGCGCCACACCAACTCCTACAACGCGACTGCTCACGTTCGTTACTGGCTGCACTACAAGCGCCCGCGACACTGCTGAAAAAAAAAAGACGTTTGTCTCGACGGCGACCATTCCTGAATGGAGGTAGGTGTAACCCTTCCTCTCACTCTCTCTCTCTACGTCTCTCCTTGTCTCTCTCCCTCCCCCTTCCCCCTGTCCCTTGCGGTCAACTCATGGAGCCCGTCTTTATAGCGGGACAAATGAAAACTGTCATCTTTTTCTTTTGCCCCCACCCCCCTTCCCCCCGCCGGCTAGCTTACAAGCCTTTCTTTTCGGCATATACAGCCTGCGGTTGCCGATTGTGAACGTTTAAAACTCTCGTCTCGGAAAACTGTAAAATATGGTTGTAAAGAGGAGGGCCTGCTGACGGTGGAGACGAACTGCTGCAAGTACGACGCAGCGCCCGGGATTCAATTGCCACAACAACAACATTGCAACAACAACAACAAATGACAAAACACAGAAATCGCTGTTAGTTTGGTAATGAAACGCTGCCGTTTGTTGGTGTTAAGAAATCTGCGTCCGATTTGATTTGTTTTTGAATTACTTTACTTTACTTTTTACTTTACTTAATTTTTAATTTAATTTACTTTACTTTGAATACTTTGAATTCCGATTTAACATTATTAACCCCAAATTTGGTGGAGCCCCGCGCGGACCCCGTATAAATCAGCCCGAGAAAGACACTCCGTGTGAAACACACTCGACAGACGCGGTGACGGCAATTTCACTCCGTCATTGCCACAGAGGCCCTACGACGCGCTTAACTCTGTTGTAAACATTTTTTATACCCGGGGCCGCTTTGCCGCTTTGACGGGGCGGGGGGGGGGAATGATGAGCTGTGTCGAGTTCGGTGTCACACTTCAGGTGCCAGAAAACGAAACACGAAAGAAAGGTCAAAGGTGCGGTTAGGCCTCTCTCTCTCTCTCTCTCTCTCTTTCTCTCTCTCTCTCTCTCTCTCTCTCTCTCTCTCTCTCTCTCTCTCTCTCTCTGCTCTGTACGCCTCACCTGGCCGCCCGCATAAGTGCATAGTATAGGCAGAACGATTCCGCGCGCGTCGCGTCGTCACTTGTCTCTCTCGCACCCCTTCGGAACGCCCCCTGAGTGCGAGAGAGACAGAGCGACCTGCGGGTTGCTGATTTATCGTCCATCAAAACCTGAAAGGAGGGCGGCGTAGACGGCGGACTGATTCCGAGGACGGTTATCTCGTCGCTCTGTCTCTCTCGCACTCCTGCTTGCGCTCGGAGAACAGAGCGAATTGGCCGCCTTTCCCGCGCGGTCGCACAGTGGGTCGTGGACACCGGTCTCAGCCGGCCAAACACTGACGCGTTTGAGGCTCCCCGATGTCCGATTAGCACAACCGGAAACCAAAACTCGCGTTTTTACCGTTGCTGGCCGAAGTTGCCACCGGTTTTGGCCCATTTCCCGGGGCACAAAGTCCGGGGCCACGCGACGACATCCCGAACTGTATCTGGGTCCTGATGTTGTTCATACCCGGAAGGGGAGGCACGGGGAAATCGGCCCTTACCTTCGGGGCCAGGGAACGGGCCCGCCCGGGGGGCCTGATTTGGGTTTCAGACCTTTTGGGGGCCTGGGGTCACCCACATACGTTGCCGGGTACTTGCTTACCCCGGGGATATGAAATCGGGAAACCAGGGGGCCATGTTTTCTCCCCCCGTTAAATTCTTAGGCGCATGGATAGCACTGTTCCCCCCAAACTTATCTCCAGAAACGCACGGGAAAGGGGGCGGGCAGGCTCAACCGTATGCAGCGGCGCCCTACCCGGCGAACGCGAGGGGACGGGGCGGCGCAACCCGCAGCGCCATCTAGCGGCACTCGGCGCAAGCAGGCAGGGCGGCCGCCCCGCCGAGCAGTGGGCCAGAAGACCGGTGGAGGCGACAAAAATCCCGCACGGGTCGCTCAAGGAACACGACCCGAATGACCCGACCCACCAATGGATTCCTCGTTCTGAGAGCAATCCATTGGTGGGGTCTCACGTTCGGTTCGAGTCCCACTTAGCGACTCCGGAGCTCAAAACGCGTCTAGAGTTTTGGCCGCCTGCGCCGGTCTTCTGGCCCACTGTGCAATGTGAGACAGCCTCAGTCTAGTACGCTGGCAGCGTGCCGAGCGCCTCGTTTGACTCAGCCCAGCCACCATTGGTACATGTCATCCTTGCCGGGGGGCGGAGCCTCGTTCATAATAACCCGGTTCCCCGGTAGGCAGGCTAGGCAGGCTAGGCAGGTACCCATTACGATAACTGTGCAAGCGAGGTGGCCGCCGACCGCAACTTTCACCGCCTTGTCAAATAATAACAATAACGAATCGCATAGCACCAGCGCCCTACAGTGGGCCAGAAGACCGCGGCGCGGAGGCGGTCAAAATCCTGGACGCTTTTTGAGCTCCAGAGTCGCTAAAAAGGCCTCGAGCCGAACGTGTGACCCCACCAATGGATTCCTCGTTCGGAGAGCAATCCATTGGTGGGGTCACCCGCTCGGTTCGAGTCCCATTTAGCGACTCTGGAGCTCAAAACGCGTCCGGGATTTTTGCCGCCTCTACCGGTCTTCTGGGCGTAAACAATGTCATCAACAGAACGCACGCATGACACTCTCGTCAGGGAAAATTAGCCTTGAAGTCGTCATCAATTTTCGCAGTGTGCGTGAGAGTTAAAGTGTCACGGAAAAAAAGGCGGGTTTCGAAATAACCGGGCCGCGAGTTTGACCCGACCGGACCCTCCGAGAGGGTTAGCCGAAAACGAGCGGCGGATGGCAAATCGCATGAGGACAGCCCTGATGCACCGGCCACTTTTTAAAAGCCATCAAAACGGCACGCCGAAAAAAAACGGTGGCGCTGCACTGAGTGCCCGTGGCGGTGCGAGAGAGAGAGAGAGAGAGAGAGAGAGAGAGAGAGAGAGAGAGAGAGAGAGAGAGAGAGAGAGAGAGAGAGAGAGAGAGAGAGAGAGAGAGAGAGGGAAAGGGAGGACGCCACTGGGGGTGGCGGTGTATGGCACACCGTGTGGCGGCGGGGTGCAGATGCGCTGGGCATTCAATCAGGATGCAGGCCGTGCAGCGGGCTGCTTCCGTGAGCGTCGCTCTGTCTCTCTCGCACTCGTGGGGCGTGCCGCGGGGGTGCGAGAGAGACAGAGCGCTCTGCCGGCGGCCGGGACGCGTCATCAGGACCCAATCAGGGAGCTCAATCAAGTTTCAAACTCGGATTTCTAAATCAGGGGCGGGGAAATGACGTACCGCCCACGAGGCCGACTGAAAACACGTGGCGTGGATGAGAAATTTTCGTTACGTTTCTTGACGGCGCAAAGAGGGGCAGAAGACCGCGACCAAAACTCTAGAAGCGTTTCGAGTCGCTAAAAGGGACTCGAACCGAACGTGTGGCCCCACCAATGGATTCCTCGTTCGGAGAGCAATCCATTGGTGGGGTCACACGTCCGGTTCGAGTCCCATGCAGCGACGCTGGAGCTCAAAACGCGTCCGGGGTTTGGACCGCCCCCACCGGTCCTCTGGCAAATCCACTGAGCGGGGCTATTCTTTGCGAAGTGGCTGGGCGGGCCCGCAGCCCCTCGGGCACTCCACGGGCCGACCGACCACAGAGGGAAGCACCAGCTCAAAGTAAAGACACCGCCTGCCGAGCCGCCTGCCTTGCCTGCCTCCCAGATTCACGAATAAAGGGTTTGTCAGATTAAAACTAGGCGGCGGTGGTTGGGCCTTATCAGATGCCAGGCGCGTGCCGAGGCCTGTCTCCCCCCCCCCTTTCTTTCTTCATCAGGGGACACGGCAGCCAGGTCACCTTTGCCAGCGCAGGCTGCCAATTTGAAGGTACACAGCGCACTGGAAAAGACGCACCTGCACACTCACTCATGTCGAACCTTCGGAACAAACGGTATCCACTGGAAGGCACACGGCAAACGCTCATTATAAATATTTTTTCATCTGGGGAGGCCTCAAAGTCTTTTTCCAACATGCCGGTAGCCAGCGGCAGAGCGTGGCGCGCGCTGCAGAGTTTCGTCCGCTGTACCTATTCATTCCAATGTATGAGAATTGAACGCTCGTCAAACTTGTCACTGTCACGCTGTTAGTTGTCGGCTACCCCTGCCTTCTCTTTCTCTGTCCTGCGTCTCACTCTCCTCTGAAAACTCAGGCCCTGCCCACACCTAGACCTCACTCAAACTCGAAGAGTCAGATTGCAGTTTGTCTGCAGGGCCAAGATGAGTTGAAGAGTGAGCAAAGAAGAAGCGCGTTTTTGTTTGCCTAAGGTTTTTTGTTTGGAGTAGCCGTTTTTCCGAGCGTAGGTTTGATTCGTATACGTTTTGGTTTTTCGTGTGGGTTTCGCTCAAGTGTCATCTCTCAAAGTGCTGGAAGCAAGTTACACTACTGGGGAGGGTGGCCGGGGTCAGAATCAAGGTCACGGCAGCTGTCAATGCATGCTCATTACCAATGTATGAGAAATTGAATAACGCTCGTAAATCTGTGGTGACAGCGTGTCATCGCTGCTTGAGGCTGTCACCGGGCCTAACGCCCCTCGTCTCTCTCTCTCTCTCTCTCTCTCTCTCTCTCTCTCTCTCTCTCTCTCTCTCTCCTCTCTCCCTCTCTCCCTCTCTCCCTCTCTCACCTACCGACCCTTCACTCAAACTCGGACAGGATGGTCCGATTGTCAGTTGGCAGTGCAGTGCCCACCGCACTGAGTGAGAGAGTGAGAGAGAGAGAGAGAAAGAGAGAGAGACGCGCGGTTTTTTGTTTGCCGTATACGGTTTTTTGTTTGCCGTATACGGTTTTTTGATTGCCGTATACGGTTATTTGATTGCCGTATACGGTTTTTGGTTTGCCGTGTACGGTTTTTTGTTTCCGTGTTTGCCGTTTACCGTGCATGCTGCGCTGGAGGAAGCAAGTTACACTCTTACAGTGTGGGATGGAGGGCGCTCGATGGGGAATCACAGTCCAGCACGGGCACACTACAGAGCACAGGTGACTAACCGTCCGTCTCTCTCGCACACACGCGCAACGCGCACACATGTGTGCTCGGAATAAAGGTGTCAGCAGGTTTGATGCCTGACTGATACGCGTCAAGCGAGAAAAGTAGCCCGGCTTTGTATCGCCCTTTGGGCCCCCATTGGGCCCTTCAGGACGACGTGGGCCGAGCGGGGCACAGCGGCGCGCCGCGGAGCCCCCTCCTCTTTGGCGGGGGTCTCCTGACGGGGGGCCGCCCGGGGGCCGCCGCGGGTGGGGCGGGGCGAGGCGGGGCGGGTCGGGGCGAGCATATGTTGAGACGTCAGGGAGGAATGCATCACCTCCCGGGCCTGATTATCGCTCGAGATGCTTGCCATTCAGGGCGTAATGGGGCTCCATATGTCACGGGTACCGGCGAGTACCGAGGGTACCCCGGAGGGACCCCCAGCACCCCGCGTGCGTGCGAGAGAGACAGAGCACTGCTCGGAATCGGCCACAGTGAGCCAGAAGACCGGTGGAGGCGGTCAAAATCCCGGACGCGTTTTGAGCTCCAGAGTCGCTAAATGGGACTCGAACCGAACGTGTGACCCCACCAATGGATTCGTCGTTCCGAGAGCAATCCATTGGTGGGGTCACACGTTCGGTTCGAGTCCCATTTAGCGACTCTGGAGCTCAAAGCGCGTCTAGAATTTTGACCGCCTCCACCGGCCCGCAGTGTACACCCGAGCGATTCAGAAGAGCGGCTTGACTGAGAGCCTCATGAGTGCGAGAGAGACAGAGCGACGAGGCCCGCCGTAATGCCGCGGCGCTTTTGTCGTCGGCGCGTCGACGGGGACCTCGGCGTCCCGGACACCCACGCCGGCCCGGCGGCCCGGTCGCGCAGCGCAATCCGCTCAGGACGCCGGGCGGCAGCGGCAACGGGACGCCGGAGCGTCGCCTCCGAACCTCCGCACCGCCGGCCAGCAAAGACTCCACGCGGACGCGGCCTCGGAGAACTAATACCTCTGGTGTGGTCAGCAGCGTCAGCAGCTTGAGCGGTGTCCGCAGAGCGGCAGAGCGGCCGGCAGGCCGAGAGTCGTTTTCGTCGCTCTGTCTCCCTCGCACTCATGGGGCGTGCCTTATAGGTGCGAGAGAGACAGAGCGACGAAAGCGACTCTCAGTCTGCAGGGGTTAGGCCGCTCGGCGCCGCTCGGCCCGACTCCAAATTACGCCGGACTCCATTCCCAAGACGCTCCCTGACGGCCTGACCCTGTTCCCCGCTTACGCCCACACTGTGTCGGTATGTTTATTTTCTTTAATTTTGACCTCCAACTACTACCAAGGCTTATTTCTCTGGTCTCAAGCAGTGCTGCCACAGAACTAGGCGAAAACTCCCACCAGGCACCAGTGCCGAATGGGTTGCCAACTACACTCTTGACTTTGCACTCGAGACGTTGCTGAGGTTGGCAACCCTTCCAACACTGTTGCATCGTGGCAACTTTCGGCAACTTTTGTGGCAACGCTGATCCACTTGGCAAGATTTCTGCGTGCATACTGTACTAGCTTTGATCGCAGCTCTTCGACCCACCGGGGTTCGTCACAACCTCCATGGCCGTGGCCTCCCCCTCCCCCTCCCCAGTTCTACCCCTTTCGTCGCCTCTGCGGTCTGGCCTGAAAACTGAAATCCATTTCCAATGCACCCCCGCCTCCCCGTTTGCCCCACCCCGGCCTGCCGAGCGGTTTGTCGCGCTGTCTCTCTCGCACCCCTCCGGAGAGCCCCATGCGTGCGAGAGAGACAGAGCGACGACGCTCGGAAGCAGTCCGCTGCCCTGGCCGAGGAGTGCGATTGCTTGATTGCATTAAAAGTGCAACGGTTATTGCATGTAGAGCGGCCTGCCGGTCCGCGGCACGGATTTCGCACGCGAATCGAAGCACGGCGGGACACTGTGAAATCCCCACGATGCACCACAGTGGGCCAGAAGACCGGTGGAGGCGGCCAAAATCCCAGACGCGTTTCGAGCTCCAGAGTCGCTAAATGGGACTCGAACCGAACGTGTGACCCCACCAACGGGTTGCTCTCCGAACGAGCAATCAGCAATCAGTCACACGTTCAGTTCGAGTCCCATTTAGAGACTCTGAAGCTCGAAACGAGTCCGGGATTTTGGCCGCCTCCACCGGTCTTCTGGCCCACTGTGAAGGGGCTGCGAGCTGCGAATAGCATCATCGTGACCACAGTTTTGAATGGTTTTTCATCGCGATGGCTGCGCACTGACCGACAATGCAGTGTGCCTCCTTCTTTCCCAATCCCGGACCCCAGGCCCGGAAGTAAGTTTTCTCCGGGATCGGAGGAATCCCAGGACGGATGACTTGGAGTCCAGAGTCCGAACATCAAGGTGCGTCACTGCACTGGGGACTCATTCCGAGAGTCGTCGCTCTGTCTCTCTCGCACTCACGGGGCTTTCCGTACGGGTGCGAGAGAGACAGAGACTCTGAGGATCATGCCTGCTGGTCGGACTCGAGCTTGGCCGTCCGCTCACCAGAGCGCGCTCCGACGCGGTGACGACGGCCGCCTGCACAAGGTCCGACAGGGTCCCTCAGCGCGCGGGGTATCTCCAGCGAGAAGCGGTATGGAGCGCCCGGCCGCTAGGCCGCCCCTTCGACGCGGCACGGGGTAGCGACGGCGGTGGCCTGCCGCGCAGCCTGGAGCATAGGCAACTCCTCGCGCGTACCACGGCGCGGGTGGGGTCTCTGGCGGCAGGGAGTATCCACGCTGCTACAGAGAGCGAATACTCATTCTCTCTCTTTTCTTTTCTCTGGTTACCCATACAGGGGTTTCCAGGCGTGCCAGGCGTTCCAGGCACCGGCGTTCCAGGCGCTCCAGGGGCTCCAGGATGGCGACAGTGGCTGCTTCCACAAGCGACGCAGCATTTCAAAATCCGATTGGGCGAACAATGCCGCCTGGCTGCGGCTCTCTCCAGAGCCTCACCTTCTTATTCCTCACTTACGGCCCTAGGGGGCAGGACTGTCTCTCTCGCACTCATGGGGCGTCCCGTGTAGGTGCGAGAGAGACAGAATCAGTCCGATGAGTCCGTCGACGACATGGCCTAAGGATTTCCAATGAGAGGGCCTGGTAAGAGGACACGGTGACGACGGGGCAGGCGCGGCCGCGGCCTCCTGGACGGAATCCTCGCTCGGCGTTCCCGCTCACGGCCCTCACGGCCCTCGCCGTCGTCAAAGAACGAAACCACCGCCTTGCGGCGAAGAAAGGCCTCAGGCAGGCCGGACAAGGGACAAGGCGGAGAGGGGAGGGAGGGGATTGCTGCCTCGCTGTCTCTCTCGAACAACGGGGCGACGGATCAGGATCAGGGCGGCGATGACCGCTTGTGGAAACAACGCGCCGCGCGCGCCGTCGCCATGGCAACCGGCGGACGGTTCCCTAGAGTCACTCTACCTCTCTCGCACTCATGGGGCGTCCGTATAGGTGCGAGAGAGACAGAGCGACGGAAAGGACTGTCGGGCCGGCGCTACCCCACGCGCGAGAGACCGCCAACGCTACCCTCTACAGGCAGGGGGTATCGACGGGGTCACTCTGTCCGCTTGTTTGAGCGAGAGAGAGAGAGAGAGAGAGAGAGAGAGAGAGAGAGAGAGAGAGAGAGAGAGAGAGAGAGAGAGAGAGCCAAGTCGATTTTTGGTCCGGCCGGGTGCGGCCAGGCTGCGGCGGGCTGAGTGACGAACCAAAGCCGCGCTGTCCCACCCAGACGGCAGAGGGAGAGAGAAAGGGAGAGAGAGAGAGGGAAGGAGAGAGGTGGCCGTTAAAAAGCGCTCTGCCACTCTAGTGGCTGGCAGCCTCCCGCCAGAGTCTTTCCGTCCCACTCACGCCCGTGGGGCGGTGGGTTCGTCCGCGTGCGGGTGCGAGAGAGACGGAAGCAGCTGACCACGCTGTGACTTATGAACGAGCCCCGGGGCCGCAGTGTGAGTGACGGAGAGAGCGCTACACGCACGATGGAGACGAACAGGACAGCACTTAACATTTAAATGTTGACTGTAAAACGGCTGGATGAAGGGGCTTACGCACCCTCGTCGTTGCGTCCCTCTCCCACGCTAGGTGTCGCTGTCGCGGGCTTAGAAGGGGGGGGGGAGAGAGAGAGACAGAGAGAGAGAGTGAGAGAGAGAGAGTGAGAGAGAGAGAGAGAGAGAGAGAGAGAGAGAGAGAGAGAAAGAGAGAGAGCGGGGGAGGTGGCCCTTGCCTCGCGGATTAGCGAAGACAAGACTGGCTTACTTGAGGCTCAGGCCGCGGGTCTCGGCCGGAGGGGCGGGCCAGGCAGGGCTGCCATCCATCATCATTAAAGGTGATCCTCGGTAATTTTAATTTTCGCTTCGGCGCGGTCTTGCTGCCGCGCCGCCCCTGGGGAAGCGCCCGGCCACACTCATTCCTGCCACCGTGTGCATGTTTCGGCGTGTCACACACACCAAAAAAATCTGCCGCCACTTTTTTTTTCCACCCCGGCGATTTTCACCTTTTATTTTTGGCGCTTCAGCGCCGGCAGTGCAGAGCCTGCACAACAGCCGTGGAGCGCCGAACGGACGCCAAACGTAGGTCAGGGTGGTCGGAACGGCCAGCGCGGCCAGCAGGCGGAGGGGGTCGAAGAGGAAGGGAAAAGCTATCGTTGATAGGATCAGCACGGCCAGGCCTCTGGACACATAAAAACTTTAATGTGACAGCGACACGGGCGCGTGGTAGCATTTGTGCCTAAAGGCGGGGCGGGAGAGAGACACACGCGCACACACACTGGTCTCTCTCTCTCTCTCTCTCTCTCTCTCTCTCTCTCTCTCTCTCACACACACACGGATGCAGACGGACACACTGTTCGAGCCAATGTGCCAATCTGGATCGACAAGGTGCGAAAGCCCGGCGGACCTCACACTCGGCCACAAGCCGATCCGAATAAAAATCAATTTCGGGGGGATTCCCGTCTGGAAAATAAATAATAAAGAGCGGGGAATTTCTCGTTTTTGGAAAAGAGCGGGAAGACATTACATGCAGCAAGGATGTAACAAATGGCAGAGGAAACGTTTTCAAAATTGTCGATTTTTGTTGCATTTTGGTGTGTGTGTGTGTGTGTGTGTGTGTGTGTGTGTGTGTGTGTGTGTGTGTGTGGTGGATTTATTGTGGGTTTTGATAAAGTCTCGCTGTCGTCTTCAATCTTTTATTTTGTTTCACCTGGAAAACTGTTGAGCTGGCCGAACAACAGGGCTGCGCGACGCTGCACAAGGCACTGGAGCCGTAGCTGGAGTCTGGAGTCGTCCGGCGAAGAGGCCACTTCACGATGACGACATCGGTGACGACATCGCCGACGACGGGGCCCACTGTACTGTGCCCCCAAGGCCCCGCGGGGAAATGAAATGATTGAGACGTCGAGGGGATGAACGGAGACGAGCGGGCGGAAAAAAAAAGGAGAGAAAAGAATGGGAAAAGAGGAAGGCGGTCGCGGTGGCGGCGTCTTGAGTTTCCTTTGATGCTGCCGCAGTTATACAGTGTCGTCGCAGCGTTTTACAGTGCGCCGCTGCGCCGCGGCGTTTGGCGATCCCATCAAAATAAACAAATCGAGCGCGGTGCGGCTACAGTGCCGGGACAACGACGAGCAGGGTCGCCGCCTCGTCGCCAAAAAATCTTTGTCGGTTCCGCCAGTGTCGCCAACGTGGAGTGCGTATTACGTGCGTGTGTCGTTTTTTTTTGCCGCTGGGTTGGCGGCACGGTAAAGGAGCTCCAAGTTCCCATGCTAGCCATGCTGCTCGGCAGATTGAGAGGAAGTGCAGTGCATTGTCGTGAATGCCGCCCCGACCGGGTGACGCCACCACGCCGCCACAGTGGGCCAGAAGACCGGTGGAGGCGGCCGAAACTCTAGACGCGTTTTGAGCTCCAGAGTCGCTAAATGGGACTCGAACCGAACGTGTGACCCCGCCAATGGATTGCTCTCCGAACGAGGAACCCATTGGTAGGATCACACGTTCGGCTCGTGTCCCATTTACTGTAGCGATCCGTCCGGGATTTTGGGCGCCTGCAAGGATCCTTCTTGTGCGCTCCTGGGCCCTGCTTGCGGCGGGTGCCGCTAGATGGCGCTGCGGGTTGCGCCGCGCCGTTCCCTCGCGTTCGCCGGGTAGGGCGCCGCTGCATACGAGTAAGCCCGGCGCGACGGTATGAAGTGATGTAAACAGCAATTTGTAGAAAATTTTTGAAGGGGGAGAGCTATTAGAGGTTCTCTCCTGATGAGATCCAGTATTACTTATCACAGTACGAGGATTTGGATCGAGTCTCATATAGCGACTCTGAAGCTCAGATCGAGTCCACAGTTCCGGCGGACTCCACCGGTCTTCTGGCCCACTGAGCGTCCTCACCGTCCACGTGCCCCGGGAGTCCCCTGGGACCCACCTCATCGGAGAGGACCTGCCTGAGGACCTCCCTGCACGGCGCGTCAGCCCTCGCCCCTAATTTGTCCGATCAAGATGCAGAGTGACGCACGCGCTGCCTGCATCGTTGCATTCCCGTCGCCAGAACGACCCATCAAGACAACACACGACGATGCGACGCCTTGCAGGAGAGACAGACGTTTTCTTAAAAACAAAATAAGGTACGTACACTCTAAGGAAATACAAAAAAAAAATCCGATCGAGCTGCGGGGTCGCTAAGCAGGACTCGAACCGAACGTGTGACCCCACCAATGGATTCCTCGTTCGGAGAGCGATCCATTGGTGGGGTCACACGTTCGGTCCGAGTCCCATTCATCGACTCTGGAGCTCAAAACGCGTCTAGAGTTTCGGCCGCCTTCACCGGCCTTCTGGCCCACTGTGCGCCGCTTTGTGACATCGTAGGCCAACAGGTTGCGCGATGCGAAAACGAAAACCGGCGGCACCGGGACTCGAACCCCCGCCGGGGCGGCAGGCCCGTTGTCTGCGCGATGCTATCTCGTTAATTGCGGCGTGACGCCGCTGCCTCTCTGTCTCTCTCGCACCCGCACGGCGCCGCTCGGCCCGCTGCCGTCCCGGGCCGCGGGTGCGAGAGAGACAGCGTCGATTCCCCGGAAATAGGTGACGACATCGTTAGCGCTATCGGCGGCCGCCCGCCGTGCTGCCCTCTGCCGGCCCTACAGTGCACCACACCGTGCACCAGCCCCCCGTGGGGCTGGGGTTGCCACTCCGCCACCGCAGTCCCGCAGGCAGGCAGACAAGGACAAGCAGGCCGTCTCCGTCCTCGAGATCGCGACACCGACAACCGTGAGCCGTCGCTCTGTCTCTCTCGCACCCATACGCGGCGCCCCGTGAGTGCGAGAGAGACTGAGCGACGCCGCTCGGAATCAGTCCGCTGGCGGCGAACCGGCGCCTGTCGTGCACCCTTCCCCACCTGGCCGTGCCTGGCCGCAGTCTGGCCACAGTGGTCCTGTAGGCCGTGCGGCCGGGGGCACGCCGCCGGAGGGACCCGTGTGTTTGATAAGAGTTGGCTTCTGCCTTGATAAAGACATTAGCAGCTTCCCCGGAAACTTTAAAAGAGTAAAAAAAACAACTTTACAAAAAAAAACTCCGAAAAAACCCTAATAACTCTACGTCTAAAAAAAACTTTTAAAAAAGGCAACTCTAAAAATAGCTTTTTAAAAAGCTTGAAACTTTTAGCAATATGTTAGCTAAATCTGAACGGAAATCAAAATTAAAATTTGGTTGTACACGTGTAGAAGAGTAAGCGGACTGCATAGCTGGGGTTATTTTACACTGTGGTCTCAGTGGCGGTGAGCAACAGTCATACATGCAGTGGTGCCACCACCAACGCGAAAAAAAAAATTACAAAATAAATACCGCGGGGCACCGCCATTATGCAAAGCCCTTCCCCCGAAGTTGGCGGTCCTGGAGTCGGTCGGGGACTGCGGGACTTCTTCACGCCCCCGGGAACGTAAAGGATAGGAAGCCAAGCCAAGCCAGATAAAGAAGCGCTTCTCCAGACCGATTCCGAGAGTCGTCGCTCTGTCTCTGTCGCACTCACGGGCCGTCCCGTGCAGGTGCGAGGGAGACGGAGCGACGAAGACGACCCTCGGAATCGGTCTGCTTATTTACGTGCGTGAAACGGGCGGCCATTTTTCACGGACGCAGATTCAGATCGAAATCGCGTGGGGCGTCGGCCCATCAGCCCCGCGCCAAGCACCCCGTGAGCGGGAATGGCTGTCTGTCCGTCCGTCCGTCTCTGCCCGTCTGCTCGATGACATCATTACGAGCATCATCAGCAGAGGCCGAAAAACCGCATTCAAAGAAACAGCTCCCTCTAGCCGTCGGTAGCGGCAGGGCAAAGCAAAGCGGCCGAGCGCCCCGCCGAGCGTCGCAGGACTACCAACCGCGCGCCACGGCGATTTCAGACGGAGTTTTCAAGCTGCCTCCCTCGCACCTCCGAGCGCCCCTAGAGTGCGAGAGAGACAGAGCGACGAGAGCGCTGCAGGGACACTGCAGGGCAGACGCACGCAGAGTTCGCGGAACTGGGGCGGTAAAGGTAAAGGTGACCAACTTTGCGGTGGAACGGCCGAGTGGGTGTCCGCTGCGGTGCTTTGCCACAGAGCCGCACCGCCGCCGAAATTCTAGACGCGTTTTGAGCTCCAGAGTCGCTAAATGGGACTCGAACCGAACGTGTGACCCCACCAATGGATTGCTCTCCGAACGAGCAGTCCATTGGTGGGGTCACACGTTCGGTTCGAGTCCTGTTTAGCGACTCTGCAGCTCAAAACGCGTCCCCCAAGACGCGACCGCGGAACCGCACCGCGGCCGGAATGCCTTTCATTCATCGGCCCCCGGATTCGGGGCGAGTTGCCACAGTGCAGTGACTTCGAGTGTGGTGGAGTGCCTTCGCCAGCCTCCGCCCCGCGGGGGACGCGACGCGTGGGGGTCAACCGCCAAACCGAAACCGAAACCGCGCAACTTTCCACCAAATCCCCCCAGCGGACTGATGCCGAAGGTCGCTCTGTCTCTCTCGCACTCATGGGGCGTACCGTCAGGGTGCGAGAGAGACAGAGCGACCAAAACGACTCTCAGTCTGCAGTTATGCCACAAAGAGGCGCCGGACAAAGCAAGGCGGGCTGCGCGGGCAGCGCGAGCGGTGTGGACTGGAATTCGTTGAGAACCATTATCAACGAGGGAGAGAGAGAGAGAGAGAGAGAGAGAGAGAGAGAGAGAGAGAGAGAGAGAGAGAGAGAGAGAGAGAGAGAGAGAGAGAGAGAGAGAGAGAGAGACGGGGAGCAGCACCCGGCACCACCTGCAGGCCGCGGGGGGCCACCCCTGCAAAGGCCTGCAGGCAGACTGATTCCGATCCGCACGGCGTTCCGTGTCTCTGTCTCTGTCGCACTCCCGCGGCGGGCCTGGGCGGGCCTGGGCAGGCCCCGCGAGTGCGACAGAGACGGCGAAGTCAGAATGGCTCCGCTGGCCGCGGCAGGCGCGGCAGGCGAGGACGGGCCCCCGGGAGGAGCGGCTCTGCTGGGGGTCGCCGATGCAGCGAGGCAGCGAGGCAGCGCCCTGCCGTCTGTCTCCGTCTCTCTCGCACTCGCGGGGCGTGCCGGCGCGCCGTGCGGGTGCGAGGGAGACGGGTGCTCCGCGGGTGGCACGGCCAGCACACTGTGGCAGGCGCAGCGCGCGCAGCGTGCGCACGAGAGCACCCTTTCGTCACAAAACAGCTGCCTCCTTCTCTTTCCTCGTTTTAGCACCACAATTACACCCTGCCTCACAGTGGGCCAGAAGACCGGTGGGCGGCCAAAACTCCAGACGCGTTTTGAGCTCCAGAGTCGCTAAATGGGACTCGAACCGAACGTGTGACCCCACCAATGGACTGCTCTCCGAACGAGGAATCCATTGTTGGGGTCACACGTTCGGTTCGAGTCCTGTTCAGCGACTCTGGAGCTCAAAACGCGTCTGGAGTTTAGGCCGCCTCCACCGGTCTTCCGGCCCACTGTGTGCCGCCGAAAGGTACCACTTCTTCTTTTCTTATCGCGCGCGCTTCCTTTACAGTGTAGCAGAGCAGTCGGCGTGTGCGCCGTATTTTCGGCCGTGTCCCCGGTGACTTCGGTGACGCATTCAAACCCCCGAACGTGCTGCAGTGGACCGATTCCGAGAGTCGCTTTCGTCGCGCTGTCTCTCTCGCACCTGCACGGGACGCCCCATGAGTGCGAGAGAGACAGAGCGACGGCTCTCGGAATGAGTCTGGCGGCCAGCTGCGGCGTGGACAAGCCTGTCGTCGCGGTGCAGCAGGAGTCGCTCCGTCTCTCTCGCACCTGCACGGGACGCCCCACGAGTGCGAGAGAGACGGAGCGACACCGGAAGCGCCTGGTCCAGCCGCTCGTGCCGAAACTGGCCGGGACACTGCAAGGCTGGCCGGGCAGCCTCACTCATCCCGATCACCACTTCCGCGAGGGGTTCCAGCAACCAGTCTCCGGTTTCGCCTTGTTTTCGGTTTCCAGTGCAGGCGCGTCCGTCTCCCTCGCACTCATGGCGCGTCCCGTGTGGGTGCGAGAGAGACGGGAGACGGGGCGTCGTCGCGTGTCTTGTGGTGACTGCTGGTGGGGCCGCAGTTGCGGGGGGCCGCCCGGGCCCCACTGGGGGCGTGGCGGGGCGGGGCGGGCCGGGGCGGGCCGGGGCGGGGCACGTTCCGAGAACGCGTCGCCACCCACCCCGTTGCGTGGCATTTCACAGTGGCGGATCCAGAGTCGGCCCAAGGGGGGGTCAAAGTAGCACTTTTTGCCTACTTACAGGGGCAATGTGGTGCTCTTTGCCTACCTTTCAGGCGGCTATCTAGGGGTCAAGGGGGGGCAATTGTCCTTTTGCCCCCCCCCCTGGATCCGCGCTTGGCATTTCAGGGACTGTCTTGCAGTGTAGGAGGTACAATCATGCATGCATCCATGGATTGTCGCGGTTGCCTGCGGTTGCCTTGGAAGCCATGCCATGACCTTGAGGGAACCCCGCCGTAGAATCGAAAATATAAGGACCTCCACTTCCAGTGATATGTCCACATATGGAGCATCACGTCAATTTAGGCTTGGGCTCCGTCTCCGTCGCTCTGAAGGCCAACGAGTGCGAGAGAGACAGACGGCGTTACGTGATTCTTGGACGGCCCCTACATCGTAAACCTGGCGGACATAATTTCGGGAAGCAGGGGACGCCGTCCTGGAAACGGTGTAGTGTCCCTGGCCGGTCCCTGGCGCCACAAGTGGAGAGCGAGAGAGAGAGAGAGAGAGAGAGAGAGAGAGAGAGAGAGAGAGAGAGAGAGAGAAGACAAGACAGGGAGCGTGCCCCCTGTCTTGTAGTGCAGGGCCTGGACAGCGTCAGCACACTGTCGGGACACTTGGGGGCGGCGGCCCGGTGGAGGCCGCCAAAATTCTAGACGCGTTTTGAGCTCCAGAGTCGCTGAATGGGACTCGAACCGAACGTGTGACCCCACCAATGGATTGCTCTCCGAACGAGGAATCCATTGGTGGGGTCACACGCGTTTAGCGACTCTGGAGCTCAAATTGAGCTCTGTAACCAGACACACAATTCCCCCCCCCCCTCCCCCGAAAAAGCATAAGCAGCCAACATTATAATCCACATTACTCGCCCCGATTCCACAAAACAGGCGGCGCGGGTGGAAATAAAAAGTCGGCAAAAAATATCCGCGTGTGAAAAAAACGGTCCGTATCACAGACTGGCAGGCGCATTCTGCCACAAAGGCGTCCTTTGAAGCCAGTGTGTGTTTATGATTGGTATTACTATTTAATGTCCATCCCCACACACACACACACACGTGCACCACATACAAATGCGGAGCTACTAATCCGCTTGCTTCGTTTTGGGTCCAATTTCGCGCCTCCGGGCGG
>NW_023144627.1:8903557-8928674 GCF_012932325.1 Thrips palmi
TGGATGTCAGCCGGACCAGTCCGGTGGAACCGTTTTCGGACATAGCCCCCGCTCGGGCTGTTTTGGGAGCCTTTCTTTTTCATATGGGAGGGGGGGGGGGATTTCGAAATGGCGCGAACGTCAAAGGGTATTTTCGTAGATCCCTGAACCGGAAGCACACAGACGCCATGTTGGCGGAAGTAGATCCAAACTTGACATGGGAAAGAGACGTTCGTCAAAGGTATCGGCCACACTTGAACATAAACAGTCGTTTGATACTTGTTTGCAGTGCATATGTGTTTCGCGAGCAATATTTGTACAGCTCGGCTATAGTTTTGGATCCGAAGAGAGGTTAGTTTCCGGCCAATTCGGCGTCTGCTGGTCTGCTTGCTTCCGGTTCAGGATTCTACGAAAGTACCCTAATGAAGTTGCTCTCCGGGGCTGAAAATTAAAATTCCGAACACAGTCGTCCACAGCGTGGGGCCTAGCCACGGCCGCTGAAACCTCTGCGGACCGAGTCCCAGAGTCGTCGCTCTGTCTCTCTCGCACTCGCGGGGCTCCTGTAGGCGCGAGAGAGACAGAGCGACGACTCTCGGCACACAGTGGGCCAGAAGACCGGTGGAGGCGGACAAAACTCTCGACGCGTTTTGAGCTCCAGAGTCGCTGAAACGGGGCTCGAACCGAACGTGTGACCCCACCAATGGATTCCTCGTCCGGAGAGCAATCCATCGGTGGGGTCACACGATCGGTTCGAGTCCCATTTAGCGACTCTGGAGCTTAAAACGCGTCTAGAATTTTGGCCGCCTCCGCCGGTTTCTGGCCCACTGTGCGACGACTCTCAGTCTGCGAGCGTCAAAGCCAATTCGTGAAAAGCGGAGCAAGCCGGTCCTCTTTTGACGGCGTCCTCCTCGCCGTCAGACCGATGTCGTCGCGCCGTCCCCGTCGCACCCGCGCGGGACGCCCCGTGAGTGCGAGAGAGACGGGCGGCGAATAAAAAACAAGTGTAACGTGCGTGTGTGATGCGGTGCCTAAACAGCCGGCGTTTCCACCCGAGTGCCTCGCAAAGGGAGTGAGGCTGGGGCAAGGGCCACGAGGGCCGCGAGGGCTGCCACCCCGAGGGCCACGCCACCCGAAGGGTCCGAAGGGCTCGCTCTGTCTCCCTCGCACTCACGGGGCGGCCCGTCCGGGTGCGAGGGAGACAGAGCGACGAAAGCGACTCTGGCCACCCCTACACCCTGGGCTTGCCCTCGGCTTGCCCGCGGCCCGCCACCCTGCGCGTAACCCGATACTGTTACAGTCTCATAATGGCGCTGCCTTCGCTATTTGCCAAAATATTTAGCCCATCAGAGAGGCATTTGTCATCCGAGGGGCCGCGAGGTGCGGCTGCCGGATTACGCCTCTGCATCTTGTTAGACGGCGACCGTTTGCTCGCCATTTGCATTTCGGGACGGATTTCTAGAGCAGCGACACAGTGGGCGACTGGTGGAGCTGCCCTCCCTGCTTGCGCCGAGTGCCGCTAGATGGCGCTGCGGGTTGCGCCGCGCCGTTCCCTCGCGCTCGCCGGTACGGCGCCGCTGCATACGAGTCAGACCGGCACTGACGATCACGGACTTTCTCCACGATCTCAGTTTGCAGGATAATTGAGATCGTGGAGAAGGTCTAAAATTTGGTCGTTACGAGAGTAAAGTGAGTGTGGGAAAAATTGTTCCTGGACTCCTTCGGTAATGTCGCAACTACGCTGTAGTAAGTGTACGAACTCTGTCTTGCGCTCGGTTCAAGACTCTGGCGACTCTGGAGCTCAAAGCGCGTCCGGGTTCGGGTCGCCTCCCCACTGTGCGTCCTTGCCACGCCGTTTCCCCGCAGGACCAGCTTTTCGCAGTGTAGCGCGGAGGTTGGGCCCGGGAAAGGGCAAATATTGCCACGTCCCCAAATTTGGGCCCCATTCGGCCACAGGACACGAAAATCAAATTTTTTTGGGGCGCCCCCCCCCTTTTGGGAGGCAGGCAGGCAGGCAGGCACCCAGGCGGGCAGCCAGGCAGCCTCGGTCGAATTACGACTGCCTTCCGGACGAACTCGCGGCTCGGCCGGCCCAGCCGCCCCGGGCCCAGGGCCAGAGATATTTACAGAATAAGAACGGAAATTAATTTACAAACACAGGCAGGCCGGCCGGGCCGCGCCTCCGCGGAGGCGTGCTGCTAACGTCATGAAGGAAGGGTGAGCCGACCCGACCACAGTTCGCGGCCCGCGCGGAGGGTGACAGCACACTGCTTCCGAGGGGCGTCGCTCTGTCTCTCTCGCACTCGTGGGCCCCCCGTGTCGGCGCGAGAGAGACAGAGCGACGAAAGGGACTCTCGGAGTCATCTGCAGGCGCGGCGGCGAGCGCGGGGGGGTGTTGAAGGGGGGGGGGGAAGCTTGGGGAGGGGGTGCCCCGCATGGGCTTTGTGGATAGCCCCCAAACGACACTGCTAAAATAACGCTCTGAAATTTATCCCCAAAAATTTTTAAACTAGGGGTACGCGCCGTTTAGTCTGGGCGCGTAGTGTGGCTGAGCGATGCGAATGACATGGTTTGTGCACTTTGGACTTTGCTTGAGAAGACGAAATGTGCATCTTAAGGACTCATATTGAGTGAACTTTAGACCGGGGGTACAAATGGAAGTGTTTTTCGTTATCAGAACCCCAAAAAACTGCTGGGATCAACCCAAAACTCGTTTTAAAAAAATTTTGGTCCAAAATGGTTAAAATTCGGTTAAATGTGAGTCGGGGAAAAAGTTTGAAGGTCATTTTTGAGTTCAGCACCCCAAAAAACTGCAGGAAACAATAAAAAACTCGACTCGAAAATTTTGGTCCAAAATGACCAAATTTTGGGATGAAAATAAAGTCTGGAGTCGAAATGAGAGTGATTTTCGTTAGCACACCAAAAACTGCTGGGATCAATGTCAAACTCGATTTAAAAATTTTGGTCCAAAATCGGTAAAAATTCGGCTAAGTGTGAGTCTGGGAAAATTTTGGAAGTCTTTTTTGAGTTCAGCACAAAAAAACTGCAGGAAAAAATATAAGACTCGACTTGAAATTTTGGTCCAAAATGCCCTCGTTTCGGATGAAAATAAAGTCTGATGTCAAAATGGAAGTGATTTTTGCTATCAGCACTAAAAAAACTGCAAGAATCAATGTGCAATTAAATTTAAAAAAATTTGCCCCAAAAATGGGTTTAAAATTTTTGGGGTCTGGGGACTATTTAGAAGTAAATTTAAGTCAGCGCACTAAAAACTGCAGGGAAACGCATGACTCTCAAATTAGAAAGTTTCGCCCCAAATTGCGTAGCTCTAGGTGAAAGGTAGGTTTGGCATTGAAATAAATGTAGTTTTTGTGACTATACACTGAAATCTACAAACAACTATCTAGACTCAATTTCTGTACATTCCTACACTGTCTTCATGAAGCACCCACTGTCATCCCCAATTCCCTGATGCCACACCAATGTAAATCCCTCAGTCGAGTAACATTAAATTGCCAGCATTGAATCGTTTAAATTTGGGTTACTCGTATGATTGGGTCACTATTCGATATCTCTTTTTTCTTAACAAATGAATTCTAAATTTTTATAAGTAATATCTATGAAACATTTTGTCATTCTTTCATTGTAAACCCAGTGAATAAAAAAATATTGATTGGCATACGTTATCACAGTTAATATTAAGAGAGTCAGTTTAGGGTAGGCTGATCTGAACCAGTTAACGGGGACCAAATTTTTGTCAAATCCAGTGATTCGTCATATAGAGTCCAATGCCCAAAGGGTACTCAAGGCTTAATGAACCGACACAATTTATCTTACTCAGGTTCAATACTGAGTAGTACCAGTTATATTAAATTTAGTGAAGTGAAAGGAATCGTCTCATTAAATCCCTTCACTAATTCACTCACCGCTCAAAACCTGAGTCGTCTCTTTGAACCCCAAAATCAATTCAAACTCTATTAGGATTAAATATACACAACCATACATTGATTCTATTTAAAAAACACATGTTTGTATTTTGCATCTTGTCAGCTTGCAGCATTGCAAAGAATGTATTTCTCGAGTCCAAATAAGTATGCCTGCTAATTTCAACACAAGTTATTTATGCATTTCCCTGATTTCCTCTACTGTGAAAATTTAAAAAAAAGGATGACACTATAGAAAATGAAACAAGTAGATGCCCACAATACAAAAGGGCAAAAAAAAACATTCTTTTTACACTGCTCTGTCAAAGTGCACTGACCTGAAGAAGATTCCCCTTTGAAAGGGGGAGGGGGGAGAGGGGAACGAAACACGTAAATCATTTTCACTGCCATTCTCCATATTTCGCTGTGTTGATACTCTAAAATGGTTTTAAAACATTCTAGAATGTAGAAAAAAATATGGCCGATCTCATTTCCAAACCCCTTTTGCTCGTTATTTTTTTTATTTGCTTTTGCTTCTGTCCCCTATTTGAGAGCCGCGGCCGCAGGTATGAGAAATTCGTGTGCTGAGTGCTGCCAACCTAACCATGCTAATAACCTGATTCAAAAGTATGTTTTTAATATTTCAAACGATACTAAACAACGATTTGAAAAAAACTCGTGTTTGGGGGGTACTAAGGCGACGTTAAATACGAAATCTTGAAACTATAGCCACTGTAGTTGCTGAGAATCGTTGGTGAGTACAAACAGAGTACAGACAGACGCACGACCAGTCACTTTTCAGCGCGCCCAAACACGGCAAGGGCTTCGCTATCGCTCAGCCAAAAAAATGATTTTTTTTGTTTTTGCGCGCTTTACAGTGTAGCTTTAGAGCTCCTTGGATCGTTCCCACTGATGACCTTCTTAGAAAGTCACCAGTTTTATGTAATTTCTGCACGAGCCCTCACCAAGGGGCAATATCTCCAGCCAAATTTAACCCAAAAATTCATCAAACATGAAAAATTAATTGAAATGCATAAAAATTTTTTAAAAATTCATTGAAATTTCTTCTGAAAATTCAGTAGTTTTTGCCTGGAATTCAGCTGAAACTCATTGGATTTGTACGCTAAAATTTCAGAGGACCCCTCACTGCAGCCAATCCAGGCTGTCTCCTGGTTTCCCCGCACATCCACCACCGATCGCGGCCGCCAAACCTGACCGACGTGTGAACGAGCGACGTCAGTGACACATCAGTGAAACGTCAGTGGAGCCAAAATTCCGTTTTGTCGTTTCCCACATGACGTCTCTTTTTTGCCACACACATGCCCGCTTTGTTCATGGGGCCCCGCTCATGTGCGAACGCATTGATTTATTACAGCATGGGGAGGACAAGGAGCCACTGCACTGTGAGCCTGCCTCGGCCTGCCTGCCTTCATGTGAGTAATTCACCATCCCCCCCCGTGTCTATTATCTGCAGCCTGCTGCATGCTGCTGTTTTTGCCGGGTCTTGTCTTGTTTTTTTGCTTTTTTTCCCCCCCTCGCCGTGTCCCTGTCCCGTTTCGCGCGTCATTACCATGACAATTTAGCATCACCTTCTTTTCAATTATTTTCCTCCGCCGACGAACTTGCTTTTCCTTCGAATTCCCCCGGTTCACAGTGGGCCAGAAGACCGGTGGAGGCGTTCGCAACTCTAAACGCATTTTGAGCTCCAGAGTCGCTAAACGGGACTCGAACCGAACGTGTGACCCCACCAATGGATTGCTCTCCGAACGAGGAATCCATTGGTGGGGTCACACGTTCGGTTCGAGTCCCGTTTAGCGACTCTGGAGCTCAAAACGCGTCTGGGATTTTGACCGCCTGCACTGGCCCACTGTGAGTCGGTACCGCGCTGCCAACCTAACAGGCGGCCTGCATCTGCATTGCATATTGGACAATATTAACAGTGGCGTACGTATAATGCTTTCCAGAAGGGTGGGCTTGGCTCCTTTTGTTCGCCGGGTAATCCTGTTACGGATTTTACGCGGTTGGACGCATTTCGAAAAGTCAGATATTACCCGCATAGCTCCCTTTATCAGTGAGGGAAGCGAACACAGACTTGTAGTATCGCGAAGAATGGAAATACAGTGGCTCGGGACGCGAGCCGTGATGAAGATGGGCAATGGCGCGGCGAGAGGGGGTGTGCCTTTCCGATAAGAAAACGAAATGATGAAGTTGCACCGGAAGGTGAAACGGACCAAACGCACAAGGGGCCAGAAGACCAGTGGAGGCGGCCAAAACTCCAAACGCGTTTTTAGCTCCAGAGTCGACCGACAGGACTTGAACTGAAAGTGTGACCCCACCAATGGGTTGCTCTCCGAACGAAGCAATCCATTGGTGGGGTCACACGTTCGGTTCGAGTCCCATTTAGCGGCTCTGCAGCTCAAAACGCGTCTAGAGTTTAGGCCGCCTCCACCGGTCTTGCGGCCCACTGTGTCTTCTTTTCTCGCTCGCAGCTCTTCATTCTCAGGACCAGTTTCCTGTCCGACCCCTCAGCATCACGCCCTGGTCAAAATTACAAGCCGACATAGGTGTTTAAGCCTGCCTCTGGAAACAGGATCCATTTATTTTGTTTTACACCTCCAGCCTGCATCCAGCGCGGCGGCACCACACTGTCGGGGTGGAAAAAACTACGTAACGCAGCGAGATGATTGGGGTGGCGGGATTAAGAACCTCCCTTGTCGGATAAATGCACTCCCTCCGAGGACGGCACGTGAACTGCCCCCTTTGTAGGCTTCATTTCCATGACAATGTGTGCCTCCGCGACGCGACACCAGCGCCCCCGCTACAGCGCCTCGAGGCACTGGAGGCGGCCGAAACTCTAGACGCGTTTCGAGCTCCAGAGTCGCTGAATGGGACTCGAACCGAACGTGTGACCCCACCAATGGACTCCTCGTTCGGAGAGCAATCCATTGGTGGGGTCACACGTTCGGTTCGAGTCCCATTCAGCGACTCTGGAGCTCAAAACGCGTCGTTGCTCGGCGCGCCGTAGTCGGGGAGCGTTTGTCGGAGTGAGGCTGTTTTATGGGGTGCTGATTATGGCAATGATAGCGTTAAACAGATCTTGTTTGTAGACATCCAATCCGGGATTTATTCAAATGAAAGGGTAGGGCCCGGTCGCGCCACCGTAGGGGCGGTGGCGACCCGGCCGCGGCGCGGTTTACAGAGACATTTTAGATGTCGCGTATACCCTGCGGCATTGTTTCATTTATTTTTTACTTTTTTAAAAAAGTTTTTTTTTTTTTTTTAAGATCGCGCTTTGTTCCAGGCATGATTTCCCTTATAAACGCGTTGTCGCTATCTCCGCGCACTGTCCGCGCCCCACAGGTATGGGGAACAGAGGTCTCCATCATACTGGCAATAAACAGGAAAAATAGGAGCTCCAAAAATGCACGGTATTTCCACCAAGCCGTATGCCTCCAAAAATAAAAAATAAAAAAAATTGAAAAAAAAATAATTGTTTTTTTCGCTACTTTGAAGGTGGCCTTTGCTAATAGTGTGAGGTGTTGATTGGCGTTGAGGATGTTGACGTGCTGCTCTCTTTACAGTGCAGGGGCACATGTGTCCACGGTCTGCACATGGTCCGTGTGGGCCGGGGCAGAAGGCTCAATGATGGTGGCACCGGCCGGCACACCGTATTCTCAATTTTACAGTGATTCGGTGACCTCAAAATCAGAGGAAACTCTGTGGAAAGTTCATTGTGATGATTATGGCTTCACTACAATGTCATGAAAATGCAATTAATTTTTTTTTAACAGTGTGGGTGATGAGCGCTTTCCAGTGTGCCGTCTGCAGGCCCTGCGGCGCCACGGCGGCAGCGACAGGGCTCCGAATCGGTCAATTTGGACGGCCCAGGCGCGTGTAGGGTCGCATGGGTCACCTGAAAATAACCCCCGGCAGAGATGGCCCTACACCGGAAACGAAGTCTGGACCGGTGCTGATGACTTGGCTGATGGCTTTGCAGTGCTTCGACGTGTGCTCGCAGAGCTTTTGGAGTCTGGACGCCCAGGCCCCGCGCACAGTGGGTCGAAGACCGTCGCTGGCGGCCGAAACTCAAGACGCGTTTTGAGCTCCAGAGTCGCTAAATGGGGCTCGAACCGAACGTGTGACCCCACCAATGGATTCCTCGTTCGGAGAGCAATCCATTGGTGGGGTCACACGTTCGGTTCGAGTCCCATTTAACGACTCTGGAGCTCAAAACGCGTCCGGGGTTTTCCCCGCCTCCACCGGTCTTCTGGCCCACTGTGCGCCGCTCCGGTGTACGAACCTGAACACAACTCTTTGCCTTGCCTTTTTCGTGGTGTCATCTCTGGCAGCAAATCGGCGATCGAGAGATACACTGCGATGCGAAAAGGCAATCCCCCACCGGAGATGACTTCGTTACTAAAACACTTCGCGCCTCGTCGTTGCTGTACATATTTCTCACGGGTTCGGACGTGTGCGTGGGCAGCGGCGGTGGGAAATTTGCGTCGGACCGTCGCACAGTGGGCCAGAAGACCGGTGGGGGTGGCCGAAATCCCGGACGCGTTTTGAGCTCCAGAGTCGCTAAACAGGACTCGAACCGAACGTGTGACCCCACCAATGGATTCCTAGTTCGGAGAGCAGTTTATTGGTGGGGTCACACGTTCGGTTCGAGTCCCATTTAGCGACTCTGGATCTCAAAACGCGTCAGGAGTTTTGGCCGCCTCCACCGGTCTTCTGGCCCACTGTGCAACCCTCACCTTTTCAGTCTGCAACGGATACGCGGGAAAGGGGAGGAAAAATGGGGTTGCTCAATCTGTTCTGAGGAGAGAGGACTGTATGATCGATTGGATTGGCGTGGCGATACACGGCCGATCGGTGTTTGGACGTATCCTTCTGATGGATCGGCATCTTCCTGCGTCTCGTAACGTCCCTGCTAACAGTGGCGTGGGTGTGGGCCGCGATTAGCGAATACGGCTCTCTCTCTCTCTCTCTCTCTCTCTCTCTCTCTCTCTCTCTCTCTCTCTCTCTCTCTCTCTCTCTCTCTCTCTCTCGCTCTTTTGACACCTCGCAGACGGATAACTCTGCGACACAACATAGAAAACCGCCACAGTCCATATCGTGACGTGATAGGCATAAAGAAGAGAGGAAGTAGCTTTCAAATTTTGGGGGGACAGATCGCAGTGACACGTCGCGGCGAGGAAGGGTGAAAAATCCTGAATATCCGTCCCTTTAAAAAAATATGTGGGGCTTATCAAAATTTAGCTCCTTGGTTTGGCGAGCGAGAGAATGCTCACCTGGCAAGGTGCGGCGAAGGGGTTTCGCCGCTATTGCTATCCGCTCGCCAGGGGCGTGGCAGGGACGGGGAAAGGGGGGGACGGGTTACGGTTTCCCGCAACCCCACAGCACCATTGCGGGGCGGTCGCGTATGTGGGAACTGAAATTATACAACATCTCGACTTGAGGTGTGTGTGTGTGTGTGTGTGTGTGTGTGTGTGTGTGTGTGTGTGTGTGTCGCGACGGATATGGACACCCGCGGACCGAAAGGGGAGGAGGCATTGAGACATCAGCGACGCGCCTCCTTTCTTCTCGCGCGTCGGAGGTTGAATCGCCGCCCTGAGTCGTTTTCGTCGCTCTGTCTCTCTCGCACCCGTGGGACGCCCCGCACAGGTGCGAGAGAGACAGAGAGACGACTCTCGGAATCAGGCCGCTGTGCGGTGTGTGTTGAGGTGACGTGGAAAAGGGGTGGGGAGGGGCAAGAGAGCGGGGTGAACCGAAAGCATAAAATTAACCGGAAAGACTTTTCCCCATTCGTCGCATGGAGGAGTTATACACGACACTGTCACACCTCGTTGCAAGCATCGTCGCACTGCGCCAAGTTTGCATATAGTTACAGTACACGAACTGCATCGTCACAGTTATCATCCGACTAAGCAATCACACTGTAAACATTTTGATCGTCTCTTGGTGATTTTTCCTTACAAAAATGCCATCAAACCAGTTGATGATTTTGTCGCCACGCGCATGCTAAATAGTATTCAAGTTTTGTCATACATTTTTTTTTAATTTTCACAGTTTTTTGTACAATTTTGGACAAAAAAGGGGGAAAACGTGCAGTTTTTTTCGTACGAAAACTGTACGAAAATTTCGTGTGCACAAAAGACTGTGATATCTCGTACAAAATTGTACGTAACATTTACTAGTGTGCCGCCTTTTCCCCCACACTGTCGCTTGCCTCTGTTGCTGCGGCGGTTGACGCGGGGGACAGGTTGGCCTGGGTTGGCCCACGCCGTGTTGCGACTGGCCGGACCGGGCACACTGAGAGTCGTTTCTCTGTCTCTCTCGCACCCGTGCGGCGCGCCCCACGAGTGCGAGAGAGACAGAGTCGGCGGACCGGTGGACACCACACTGTGGCACAGGGGTTAAGAACTCTAATGAGGATTGAGCCGCTAATTTATTTAGACGCCAGTGTACACGCTGCGGGCTGATTAGTTGGGGCCGGGCGAACGGACGGACGGACAGACGGACAGACAGACATCCTGGCAGCGAATCAACTTGTCGGATAGTTTTACCCTTTGCCAGCCTTCCAGCCCCTGTTTGCTTGCGTGTTGATTTTGTCACACTGCTACACCTGCAAATAATGAGACTGCAGCATTACCAGTGCACGTTCAAAGTCCAGTGCAGTGCGTACTTGCGGGTAATGTTTCCGCAGTGCTGTTGTTTCGTAGATGTGGGCAAGAAATTCCTTGGCACCAGCTCGAAACGCGAAGATATTGCCTAGCTACAGTGGGTCAGAAGACCGGTGGGGGCGGACAAAACTCTAGACGCGTTTTGAGCTGCAGAGTCGCTAAACAGGCCTCGAACCGAACGTGTGACCCCACCAATGGATTCCTCGTTCGGAGAGCAATCCATTGGTGGGGTCACTCGTTCGGTTCGAGGCCTGTTTAGCGACTCTGGAGCTCAAAGCGCGTCTAGATTTTGTCCGCCTCCACCGGGTCTTCTGGCCCACTGTGTGTGGCGCAGTGTCGCAAACAGTGTAGGGCTGAGCCCTGCATAGTGCATAGTGGGCAGGGCCAGGCAGGGCCCGCCAGTCAACTCTTATCTGCGAGGGTGGCGTCGGCCCGGCGTCGCCCCCGGTCCAGGACTCGGTCCAGGACCAACCCTATCTGACTACGAATTCACCCCAACTAGCTGGCCGGCCGGCGGGGCCCGGCGGGGAGAGGCCCTCACCGACCTATGCACTGGCAAAGCTTTTGGAAAAGGCGCTACTATACTGGTCGCAGCTTCCGGACATTTCGCCAAATCAGTTGTGTTCGCTGGGTGCAGTGAGGCCCTTCTGAGGTTCGATGACCCGCTTACCTTCCCGGGTTTCTTTTCCTGCAAGACGCATATGAATTCCGATGATCTCTCTCTTTTTCTCTCTCTCTCTCTCTCTCTCTTTTCTCTCTCTCTCTCTCTCTCCCCTCTCTCCATCCCCCTTTTTTCTCTCACAAAACATTGATCCGGGTGGACCACATGCGCCACTTCCGGGTCTGATCACTGTCAGCGACGTGTCTCGCAAGGGTGTGGGATCAGCCTTTTGGCAGTGTCGTGGCTGCCGGTGGGGGGCCGGGGTGGATCATCGTCCCACAGTGGGCCAGAAGACGGACGCGTTTTGAGCTCCAGAGTCGCTAAATGGGACTCGAACCAAAAGTGTGACCCCACCAGTGGATTCCTCGTTCGAAGGGCAATCCATTGGTGGGGTCACACGTTCGGTTCGAGTACCGTTTAGCGACTCTGGAGCTCAAAACGCGTCTCGAATTTGGCCGCCTCGGCAGTCTTCTGGCCCACTGTGCAGCGGTCTTTGTCGCCGGCTAATGGAATTTCTTCACTCTGCCTTTCGCCCCGTTTCGCCCCGTTTCCGCACAATTGGTGTTTTTGTGTCCCGCGGCTAATCCCGGCTGAATGGCCGGAAAATCCCATTTTTGGGGGCGGTAACCCAAACCCCGGCAGACCGATTCCGGGAGTGCTTTCGTCGCTCTGTCTCTCTCGCACCTGTGCGGCCGCCCCGGTGAGTGGGGAGAGAGACAGAGCGACGTAAGGACTCTCGGAATCGGTCTGCGGGTGGCGAGGCGCTCCCGGGTGGGCGGTGGCTCCCCGGACTGTGCGCCCCGGACTGCGGACGGAAGTTGGCGTGCCTTTGTTGGCACTCATGAGGGGGGCGTGACTCGAATGGCGCGCAAGCTGCGCAAGCCGTCGCGGTCTAACCGAGCTACCAACCTGCAAAAAAAAACAAAATTTTTTTTTCCCGAGTTTTTACCCCCGGGGAAGAGATTTAGAACGTTCGAGCGCTGCTTCGCTCGCCGTTTCACAGGGGGCCAGAAGACCGGTGGAGGCGGCAAATACTCTAGACGCGTTTTGAGCTCTAAATGGAACTCGAACCAACCGTGTGACCCCACCATGGATTCCCTTTCGGAGGGCAATCCATTGGTGGGGTCACACGTTCGGTTCGAGTCCCATTTGCGACTCTGGAGCTCAAAACGCGTCTCGAATTGTGGCCGCCGCCCCCGGGTCTTCTGGCCCACTGTGCGTTTGGAGATGTGTTGCTGCCGGCAGAATTATCTCGTTTTATGTTGGTATCTCTGCCGTTTCCCCACGCACGCTGCGTGCGGCACGCGGGGGCATAATCCTCTCAATTTTTTGCACACTGAGAGTCGTTTTCGTCGCTCTGTCTCTCTCGCACCTACCGGGACGCCCCATGAGTGCGAGAGAGACAGAGCGACGACTCTCGGAATCAGTCTGCTGCCGCCAAGGTGGCTCCGCGCTGCTTTTCGAAAATATCCAAGTAATGCGGCCGCAGTTTGGCGTTTAATTTCCGGCCCATTCTTAGGTCCGGCAGGCCTGCCAACCGCACGCACGCACCGCCCCACTGCCAACCTACGCGGCTGAATCACGTCCAGTGTTGCCACACGTGAGGGATGAAAATTGCCACGACGCACCAGTGTCGAAAGGGTTGCCAACCTCAGCCTGCGTACGGGGCAAAACCTCTGCTTTGCTCTTAGGGACGTTGCGGACCCCCCCCGGTATCCGTAGAACGCCGCGTTTTGAGCACCAGAGAGGCTAAATGGGACTCGAACCAACGTGTGACCCCACCAATGGTTTCCTTTCGTTGGGAAGGGCAATCCTTTGGGTGGGGTCACACGTTCGGTTCGAGTCCCGTTCGGCGACTCTGGAGCTCAAAACGCGTCTGGATTTTTGGGCCGCCTCCCCCGGGTTTTATTCTGGGCCCAAACTGGTGGGCCCGGGGGGGTTTTTTGGCCGGGCCCAACCCCCTGGGCCGCCCCCCAAGGGGTTGGGGGGGGGGGCAGCGGGGGGGGGGTTGGGCGGGCCGGGGTTTTCCCCGGGAAACGAGGGGGGGGGAGGGTTTCCGCGCCCCGGCCGCCGGGCCTTTTGCGGGGGGGTTGCCCCCCGATTTTTTTTACAAACCACCACCGCCCCCCGGTTTCGGGGGGGCAAAAATTTCTTTGGGGTTTCCTTTTCGCCCCCGGGGGGCCGCCGCCGGGGGAAAAGGGGTGCGAAAGACAACCAAAAAGGGCCCCGGGGGGGGCCCCGGCGGGGGAAAAATGGAAAAAGGTGTTTTTCTAAAAAGGGCCGCGTTTTGTTCCACCGGACCCCAAAAAGGACGGAGGAGGCTTGGGTCGGTTTTCCAGGGGGTTTTCCCAAAAAATGAAGATGTTACGTTGTGTCTGCAGACACGCCGCTGCGTCGCGGACAGCTCGCATATTTCATTCATTCCTTCATTCATTCATCTGATTCCACCGGTCGGCCCCGCCCGCCTCCGTTTGCCTTGTGTGCAAACTTGAACCGCCCTCTCTGTTGGACGGCCGGCGAGTGGGACGTGTGTGTGTGTGTGTGTGTGTGTTTTGTGGGTGTGGTGTGTGTGTGTGCGCGTGCGTGTGTGTGTGTGTGTGTGTGTGTGATTTCCTGGACGAGTCTGGACCGCTGGGGGTGCGGTTTTTTTTTTCACGCGACGGTCGCCGCAAAAGTGTATTGGTAAGGTGGACAGTGGACAAGGGGGGCGGCAGTCTTTTGAACAACAGCACTGCGTTTGACTGCGCACTGTTAAAAATCCTCCGTTCTCAAACAGAGCGGTTCAGCCGTAAGAGCCAAAATACTTTTGCTTGTTGCCGGGGAAAAGAGGAATATTTGGTCTAACCTGAGAGTGTCATGTGATATACAACATGTCGGATGACCATTTTGAATTTGCAATGCCGTCAGTAAAATGAAACCAGTTCGGTGAAAATGACGAGCAAAGGTAGGAATGACTTGCATCATTTTCAAACGGAAAAAAATAACGCAAATTTTTAAAACAATGCCTACCGTTTAAAGGAAAAAACAGAAAAGGGCGTTGTGCGAATGATGTTTTTCGTTTGTGAACACGTAATTTCGGTTTTCCCAAAAAGATTTTTGTTTTGAAAGCACATTTTTCATTACCAAATGGTAAAATTTTTTTCTAGAATTATATTTTTGTTTTTAAAAAAGAGATTTGCCGTTTGAGAACTCAGTAGTCGTTTTTTAAAATTTGCACGAATTTTCCGTTCTAAAACGGCTGGATTTCTAACAGTGCGTGGTTTTTTTCAATCGGTTTCAACAGGCATAAATTTTAAAAAAAATTATCATGGCAAGACTTGGTAGAATTTTAGAGACAAGAATAGCCTAGTTTGTATCATATTTTTAACTTTTTGCCTAGTTTAATTTTTATTTAATGATTGGCTTGGCTTAAAGCAATTTAGAAAATGAAACACAGGCATAGCTAACTTGAAATTATCGAAAGGATTGGAAGATACCTATCTAAGCAACAAGATTCTCCTTCTTCTCGGGGGCCGGAGCGACCGGCCTGGACGCAAATTTTATATAAAGATCTCTGAGCCAATACTGACGAACATGCGATATTCCATCCTGGAACTACTGTATAAGAAAACGGTGGTGTAATTCATGTTGGCACACATATCAATCGCGTTTTCGCTTCCTTACAATGGAGTAGCGGGCCCCCCCCCCCCGCCCCCGCCCCCCCCCCCCCCCGCCCCGCCCCCGGCCTCCGCCCCCCGGGCCCGCCCCCCCCGCCCCCACAATCATCACAGCGCTCGTCGCCAAAACCTGGGACAAAGAAAGAGGAGATTTACTCGAGCTGAAAGGAATCCTTGCGGGAATTATTCCGAACCGCTGCCTGCAATCCGTCCAAATGCAGCGATAATGACAGTTTTCTCTTACTGAAATCGTCCTTCCTCACTGTGAAATTTCAAGCTGGAGGGGCTGGCGGGGGCTGATCTCCAGACCAGATAAACGGTGGCACCGCTCCCTGCAGGAACTTGGTGTACGCCCCCATCCGCCCCCCCTCGCCCGCACCGCCCCGCCCCGCCCCGCCCGGCGTCAGCGGAACGCCTTCGGTGGGCTTTGCTGGCTTTGGGGGATTTTTTTCCCGGTTGTGGCGACATCGGACCTCACGGGGGTTGCGACCGAGCGGGGGGGAGAGAGAGAGAGAGAGAGAGAGAGAGAGGAGAGAGAGAGAGAGAGAGGGAGGGGGAGAGAGAGAGAGAGAGAGAGAGAGGAGCTGGAGGTTGCAGACCGGGTAGGGGTTTAGGGTGGGTCCATAACTTGCCCCCTTGCAGCTTGGGCTGCCCCGTAAGGCCCAGGCTGCACACGGCAGAGATGCGCTTGTCTTTCGGGGGAGAGAGAGGGGGGAGAGAGAGAGAGAGAGAGAGAGAGAGAGAGAGAGAGAGAGAGAGAGAGAGAAGGGGGTTTTTGGGTTCACCTCCGTGTGGGGAGTCTTGGCAAGCCAGGCGTCAGTCTGAGCCGCGACCCGCAGCGGTCCCCGCAGCAAGACCAAAGCCCGGTGGACCCGTGCCAAATCCACACTGCCACACTGCAAGAAAAGAGCTCTTTATTTTGGAACGGAACCTGCTTCGCCTTTTCGTCTTCTGCTTCCTTGTCCTGCCGGCTATAAACTGCATCACCTCACGAGTGAAGGAGCTAAGCCGGAAGCGGACCTGGGACGTGTGTGTGTGTGTGTGTGTGTGTGTGTGTGTGTGTGTGTGTGTTGCGTGTATGTGTGTGCACACCCCCGAGGGTTGTGGTGGACAGAGGCCGGGCACTAAAGCAACTAGGCCAGTGGATCAAATGCTTTTAATTTGGTACGCCAAGGCGGGCGCGAGGCCTGGGGAAGGGGTTGTTGGTTTCCTGGGTCTTCTTTATGCCGAAAGGTAAATCTCAGGAATCACAACGGGACAGTAAAATTCGTGTCGGTTTGAAGATTTGAACTCTGGAACTTTGAGTTTTGAAGTTATTTTTTTTCGCCGCGATTTTAGAAAATCGGGTAGAAAAGTGCGGAAGCCGCACTGAGAATCGGCGCTAATCTTCACCTTCCCTTGCTGGAGTCCTGGAGCGCGGCCAGCGACTTCGCGCAGCGCTCTGTCTCTCTCGCACCCGCACGACCTGCCGGGCCGCGCCGCGAGTGCGAGAGAGACAAAAGATCGTCTACCTGATTGTTTTCAATCCCCGGAGATAAGGAGGCGTTGTGGCGCGCCGCGTCGCACAGCGTCGCACCGCGTCGCGGGCCGCAGATCGCTTCCCCACGGCGTCGCTCTGTCTCTCTCGCACTCGCGGGGCGCGCCGCAAGGGCCGCTGAGGTGCGAGAGAGACAGAGCGACAGGCGGAGAGCCTCCAACGCGGCCCGCTGGGGGAGGAGCAACGGTGAGAGGGGCTCGGGAGAGGTTCGAGGCGGAAAGACTCCGATAGCTAAAAAGATGGCCCTATTTACGGTGAATTGGCTTCGGGGGGAACAGAAGTCGATGGAGGGGTCGTCTCCGTGGCACCCGCAACAGATGCCCCCGAGGCACGGCCAGGCCGCACAGTGGGCCGGAAGGCCGGTGGAGGCGGCCGGAACTCTAGACGCGTGCAGAGCTCCAAAGTCGCTAAAGAGGACTCGAACCGAACGTGCGACCCCACCAATGGATTCCTCGTTCGGAGAGCAATCCATTGGTGGGGTCACACGTTCGGTCCGAGTCCCATTCAGCGACTCTGGAGCTCAAAACGCGTCCGGGATTTTGACCGCCTCCCGGTCTTCTGGCCCACTGGGCCGAGGAGAGGCGCGGTCGCTCCTGGCCGGAGATTGGACACGGTTTACACTGGATCGGGCCTAGCTTGGTCAGAACAAATTCTGCGCTGGACACTGTGGGAGGATTGGCCGCGGGATCGTCGAAGGAGTGGCCGCGGGAAACTTGCCTTTATTTGCTGGCTTCGCTGGCAAACTTCGCCCGCCAGGTATTTGCGTGTTCTCCTTGGCTGTGTCGCTAGAAAGAGAAGGAGAGAGAGAGAGAGAGCCAAAAGGATGACACCATTTACGCGCGGATCGGAAGGCGTGGGTAAACGGCCACCCTCTAGTCGCCATGCGTCTTCCTCTCTCTCTCTCTCTCTCTCTCTCTCTCTCTCTCTCTCTCTCTCTCTCTCTCTCTCTCTCTCTCTCTCTCTCTCTCTCTCTCTCTCGACCGCGGAGGGCTGAAAGGGAAAGACGAATGTATACGGAGCATTCGGCGCGCTTTTTAAATCGACCTTGAAATCTCTCGGGCGAGGGGCGCTTCCTTTACCTACACTGTTCAGCAGCAACCCTTTGATGCAGAAATTTTATCAGTGGAGCCGCCGGATCACCGAATCGCGTCCCATATTTACCGTCTTTGGCGTTCTGTTGTCGGTCCCAGACTAATCCAGCCTATCGATAACTAGGCCGGATTCACCCCCCTCTCTCTTCTCCTCTCTTTTCTCTCTCTCTCTCTCTCTCTCTCTTCTCTCTCTCTCTCTGCCAGGGATTAGCCAATCACGTTGGCAGCCCTTGTCGAATAAGTTTTCCCCCTTGTGTCTGCAGCAACAAGCCCGCGGCCACCCCTTGGCCACCCCAAGCCCTTCAGGTCTGCGTGCAGAAAGAATGGGATTACGTCGCAAAGGGGTTGCGCCTTGCGCCCGAGCAGATGTGCGCGCACACTGCCAACAACTTGCACCGGCCGCACAGTGGGCCAGAAGGCCGGTGGAAGCGGCCAAAGACGCGTTTTGAGCTCCAGAGTCGCTGAATGGGACTCGAACCGAACGTGTGACCCCACCAATGGATTGCTCGTTCGGAGAGCAATCCATTGGTGAGGTCACTCGTCAGGTTCGAGCCCCATTCAGCGACTCTGGAGCTCAAAACGCGACTAAAGTTCTTGCTCGGGTTAACTAGGGGTACGCGCCGTTTTGTTTGGGCGCGTAGTAGGCGAGCGATGCGTCCGTATTCTTGTAGAAGATGGTGAAGAATTATGCAAAGTAAGGCCAATACAGGGTCAATGTGAAACTCATTTTTAAAAGTTTGGTCACAAATTGGTAAATTTTGGGGAAAGTAAAGGTCTGGGATGAAATTGGAAGTCATTTTCGTGATCAGCACACCAAAAAATGCAGGAAACTATGTAAAACTCGATGTAAAAATTTTGGTCCGAAATTGGAAAATATTTGGAAAGAAAAGGGTTAAGATAAAATTTGGAAGTCATTTTCGTGATCAGCACACCAAAAACTGCAGGAAACTATGTAAAATCGATGTAAAATTTTGGCCCAAAAATTTGGTCAATTTTTGGAAAAGTAAAGGTCTGAGATGAAATTGGAAGTCATTTTCGTGATCAGCACCCCAAAAAACTGCAGGAAACTATGTAAAACTCGATGTAAAAATTTTGGTCCAAAATTGGTCAATATTTGGAAAAGTAAAGGTCTGAGATGAAATTGGAAGTCATTTTCGTGATCAGCACACCAAAAACTGCAGGAAACTATGTAAAACTCGATGTAGAAATTTTGGTCCAAAATTGGTCAATCTTTGGAAAAGTAAAGGTCTGAGATGAAATTGGAAGTCATTTTCGTGATCAGCACACCAAAAACTGCAGGAAACTATGTAAAACTCGATGTAGAAATTTTGGTCCAAAATTGGTCAATATTTCTAAAAGTAAAGGTCTGAGATGAAATTGGAAGTCATTTTCGTGATCAGCACACCAAAAACTGCAGGAAACTATGTAAAACTCGATGTAAAAGTTTTGGTCCGAAATTGGTCAATATTTGGAAAAGTAAAGGTCTGAGATGAAATTGGAAGTCTTTTTTGTGATCAGCACCCCAAAATACTGCAGGAAGCAATAAAATTTCCCGGGGAAATTTTGGTCCTAAATCAGTATGTAATTCGTTGAAAGTATGGGTCTTCATTTGTTAGGTTTTTTAAGAGCGTTTCCTGTTCATGGTGTCATGCCATGAACCCTGCCCCTGTTACTCAGCGAGTAACATTTAACAGCCAGCATTGAATTGCTTAATACGATTCACAAATACTTCAATTACCATTCGATATCTCCTTGTTACTGAACTTATGAATACGCAATGTTATTAGTAATACCTAAAAAGCCTTTCTCCCTTTTAGTTTAAACAGTGGATTAAATATTTGATTTATCTGCATTAATTAAAAAGGGCATATTTACAGGCAGGTGATTTCAATACTTTACGGAAAAACCCTTTTGTCAGATCCAATGAATCGTTTTATAGAATCCAATGTCGAGGCCACTTATTGCTAAACGCAAGTTTATCTTATTCATAATGATAGTCATGGTGTTATTTAATCTTTGAAACAGTTTAGCAAAAGATTTACCTAACATTCTGAGTAATTTAAAAAAAAGCCAACTCAAACCATGACCAACACAAATTACCAGTTGTCGCAGACAATGTATGATTAATTAAAAGAATCGTCTCATGAAATCATATGACCAAGTCAGTGAATCGTCTCATTGAATCGATGTCAATGTCAAACCTTGAATGCGCTACACTCACTCATCATATGGTTTTTTTTAAGGTTAGTACTATAGTAAACTCACAGCATTGCAATGAAGCCTTTTCCCAGAATCAGTGCCAAGAGTCAGCAAAACTATTTATTTTGGGAAGATTAGATCTGGTTTGTACTCATAGAATGTATTAAAATATTTTCTAACTGTTATTGAGCAAAGCAAACAACTAAAAAAAATAGTGCTGAGAATATAAATGGAAATACACTCACAAAAGGGTTTAAAAAAACCAAAACATTCTTGCAATTATCAAACACACTCCACTGACTAAAACATTTCCCCTGTAGCGGGGGAGGGGAGGGGGTGGACGGACGGACGAAACGCGTAATAATTGTCACTTTCATTTTCCGTGTTTCACTGAGTTGACACTCCGGAGGGGTTTCAATCATTCTAAAATATCGAAAAACTATGACCGTACACACTTCTAAGCCCTTCTGCTCTTTAGTTTGTTTTATTTGCCAATGTTTTGCCAGGTCCCGTATTTGAGAGTCGCGGCCACAAGTATGAAAAATTGCTACGAGCTACCAACCACTGCCAACCTAACCACGCTAAGAACCTAATTCAAAAAGATGTTTTGAATATTTCAAAAAAAAGTAATCGTGAATATAAGATAAACTCCCCTGGGGGAGATTTAGGAGCCTTCCGGGCAAAATTTTGAAACTATTTGTGCGGTAGTTGCTGAGAAACGTGAGGGGTTACGACAGACAGACAGACGCACGACCAGTCATTTTTTTGGTACCCCCAAAAACGGCATGGGCTCGCTATCGCTCCCCAAAAAAGGTCTTTTTCCAGGGAAAACCCGGTAATAGGCTTTTAAAAAACCGGCGCACGTTTTCTCCGAACCCGCGACCTTTTCAAAAAACTTTTTTTTGACTCGGATTGGGCCCCTTGAATGAGGTGCCTGCGGAGAGGCATGGGCCCCTGTTGTGGCAAGCCGCCCATTCGACCGGGAAAAACCTCATTCTTGGTGGAAAAACCCAGCGCTAAAATGCTGTTATAAAAACCACACCGCATCTCTCCCCCCCTTTTTCCGTCTTTTTTTACCGGGACGATCCTCGGATGAATGCCATCATAAGCCAGGGGCTTAAAGGGGGTTTGTTTGTGTCGGTGTCATTTCTGCGCGAATGTTGTGGTGCCTCGCGTCAAGATGATCCGCGGGGGGTGTGCGGGGAGAGAGAGGAGAGAGAGAGAGATAGAGAAAAGAGAGAGGGGAGAGGGGAGAGAGAAGGAGAGAAGAGAGGAGAGAGAGGAGAGAAGGAGAGGAATTATAAATGTTGGCCTTTACATGGTCTTATCGCGACCTGCTGTCAGCCAGCACACACCCCTGCCCCTTTTATAGTGTTTCGACCGCACCTTTGCCTATTTCTTGCCTAGTTTTTGCCTATATTTATCCTATTTATTGCCTCTTTCTTGCCTAGTTTTTGCCTATTTATTGCATGTTTCTTGCCTGGCTTTTGCCTCATATCGATTCTCGAGGGGCAATCACGGGTTTTCCAGGGAGCACGAGGTCATCCGAAAATCCTGCTCATTTTTTATACAACCCCCAATTTTATTTTTTTTCGTATTTTTTTTTTAAAAGACCGACCGATCAGTGGTAGTTCTGCGCTGAGTGGTGCGGAAACGCTCTCCAAGTTTTCGGACTCTCACTTTGGTGGGTCTGCGCGAGCGGCGCGAGCACAGCGGAAGGAGCGCGTTTGTTTTCTCTGCCTCGCGTCTCAAACAAACTCGCAATGAGCGTATTGACTGGCCGAGGGCTTTACAGTGCAGGGCCGTGTTTGTGGCCAACACCAAACGCGCTGCTTCAGTGCGGGATTATTTTTAGCCCGGACACAGGTTAGCTGGCGGTCAAAACTACGGACGGGTTTTGAGCTCCAGAGTCGCTAAACAGGACTCGAACCGAGCGTGTGACCCCACCAATGGATTGCTCTCCGAACGAGGAATCCATTGGTGGGGTCACACGTTCGGTTCCAGTCCCATTTAGCGACTCTGGAGCTCAAAACGCGTCTAGAGTTTTGGCCCCCCGGCGCCGGTCTTCTGACCCACTGTGCTAATTGAACGTTAGCCTAGACTCCGTGGGGAGTCCTGGAATCTCCCGGAGCTCATCTGCTCCCCATTTCTCTCTGCGCGGCAAAGCGGCAAACAAGCCTCCATGTGAGTGTGTTACAGTGTGTTATGAGAGGAAATGAGTCGATTAAATGGATGGGGCAATCACACATGCGGCCACCGTCAGGCGGCCAAGGCACTGCCACGGCACTGCCACGGCACTGCCACGGCACTGGCAAGGCAGCGTGGTGCTCCTGCTAGCCAGATGCTGGGTATAAAAGGGTGCGTCCGTGCCGCCCCGCCCCGCCCCGCCTAATAAGGACACGAGGATCCCTGATGACTCTGTTTCTTTACGAGGTGGCAATGGCTGCTGTCCACCACGCTGCCTCATGGTCTGCAAAGTGGTGCTAGTTTACGATTCCTTTTTAGACTTTTGGCCACCGACTCGCCCGCAGATGGGTTTATGGCGGTTGGGTTGGTGAGTGTCTCATCAGCCGGCCTTGATTTTCTAGATTTCAAAGGCTGTGCACTTTTCAAATTCAGTTCTTTGAATTTCGACTAATTATTCACGAATTTCGGGGAAATTTGACTAAATTTCAGGAAAGTCCATATCTCGGTGCATACAATTTTTTTGGAGTTTCTCCCTTTTGGTGTCATGTAAGCTTGACCAAAACAAAAACTATTCAGTATTTTTTTTTTTAATGAATGGCATCTTACTTTTTGATGTTGGCGGCACGTGCAGCGAGCGATTACCCAATGAAGACGTACCCCGACTGGGTACCTGCACTGCAGGGTGGTCCCTGGGGCCTCTGCCCCGCGAGTGACCTAGTTATTATTTAGTCATAGCAGCGCGAAGGCCGCTGGGTGGCAGGCGCGAAGGCACGAAAAAAACAAAATTGGGTCTGGTATTCGAACCCGTGATTATTTCGGAAAGTTGACGTCGCAGGCAGATGCTTGAAAGCACCAGCAACGGGATAGCGGCGATAGACACCTTGTCGTTTTTCTTTTTGTTTTGACGGCTTGATAATCGTAAGTGACAACAAGTTGTTATGAACTACTGCGAAATCTGTAACTGCCCAAAAACCATGCAAAACATGTAATTAAAAAAAAGAATTATAAACATTTGTGACAGACATGCGAGATAGGCCCCTCTGTTCAAGGAGTTCTCTCAGCGGCCTGGCTGCCTTTCAGCAGACTGATTCCGAAAGTCGTTTTCCTCGCTCTGTCTCTCTCGCACTCGTGGACCTTCCCGTATAGGTGCGAGAGAGACAGAGCGACGACTCTCGGAATGAGTCTGCAGGTGATTTGAATGTGAAATTGCGGTAACGCGCCACCCCCTGGCCTTGGAGCGCCGCATTCCGATGTGGACACGCCTTGTTTGGGGAGGGGGGGGGGGGGGTCATTGTGAAGTACACTGTCGGGGGGCGTCGGTAATTAGCTTGTCGGAGACGACAATTGGGGGCCGCGCCCAAATCAGGTCGAATAAAAATGAAAAACGCACTAAAAAGGAGTGATTGGGCACTTTGACATTTTTAGTAAACACGACCTCTTTTTGGGAATTCAATCCATTTTAATTTTTGTTTTTCTAAATTTCGTACCTGTGTCAAAGTGGCCTTTTCTTGCTGTTGCTGTGTTCAGTTTGAAATTTCAGCTTCCTGTAGCCACTTTTCTGTGACCTGTCTGTGTATTTACCTGCACTATTTGGCCGCCGAAGGGGTGCCCGGTTCCAGGGGAGGGTTCCAGGAACCGGCCGGCCGTCCTGGAGTGACGCGGTCACCGAGCGATAATGCAAAAACCGATTTCTAAAAGCCATTAAACGGCGAGGCGTCGCCGTGTCCGATGGGGTCTCGGTGAGAGAGAGAGAGAGAGAGAGAGAGAGAGAGAGAGGAGAAAGAGAGAGAGAGAGAGAGAGAGAGAGGTGGGCGACATTGAAAAGAGTTTAAAAACACTGGACAGAGAGAGAAAGCGCCTGGCGCACCCAATTTTTCGCTCCATTGTGGCGGGAGAAAGTCGCTCTTTTGAACGCAGCCCGTCGAGCGTTTTGCCTCCCTGATGCCCATTTTTTTAAACTTTTTCCAACGGTTTGCTGGATATTTTCGTGCTCCAGAAACAAGCATTTTGGAACCATTTGACTTCTGACACGGAACGGTCCATTTTCAGCATTTTCGGGTTGTTCAGCCTCGCGCCGCGGCGGCCCCATTGTTGTTCCCATATGAAAAAGAAAGGCTCCCAAAACAGCCCGAGCGGGGGCTATGTCCGAAAACGGTTCCACCGGACTGGTCCGGCTGACATCCAGAATGTTAGAAATCCGGCAAGGTTTCGGGTGTTGTCCGACGACTAGATTCGGACTCTTTTCGGACTAGCCCGAAGCAAGGCCGGGGGCAGGGCGGGGGCCCCCGCCGCCCCCCACCCTTCCCCTCCCTCCCGAAACCCCTCCCTCCCTTCGGAATCCCCCCCCCTCCCCCTGCAAGTGCAGTGCAGGCAACACTGCAAAGCCGGTGCACTTGGCAAGCCGTTTTGAATGTTGAAAATTGGCAAGCCTGGACCTGAAATACTTCCGAGTTCGCTAAATTTGGGCATTGCTGGCGGCCGAAGCGCTAAGTTTTGGGGGGAAACTGGGAAAATTTCAGGTCAGGGCTTGCCAATGTTTAGCATTCAAAACGGCGTGCCACTTTTTTGGCAGGGAAAATTGGCACCGGATTTGAACTTACGACAGTAATCAAATAGTTGATATGTAGGATAAAAATAATTTCCGATGGAAAGCACCTTTTGGGGGCGAGAGTGCACGGGGAAAGGCGAATTGATACACCTCTCGCCCTCGCACTGCCGTCCCTTTAGTGTTGGGAGATGCACACAGAACAGCAAGCGTAGAGTCACTAGCGTCCTAAACGGTCATCAGCAAAAAAAAAAATTTTAAACTAAAAACACTTCTTTCCGTCCAACTGGCTCGTTCCCAGCACAAGGCTGCGCAAGGTGCGCAAGGCTGCGCAAGGCTGCAGCGCGCGGAACGACATGGCTTCAGCGCGCCGAGCGAGTGGACTCTGACGCAGGCAAACGCGATGCGTGCACCTTGGAGGGCAGCTGGGGACTGACGTTTTGCGGGCCGGGGGGGGCCAAAAATTTTCCCAGTTGCCGAAGGATTTAAGGTCCCCTCCTGGCCGAACCAATCAGAGAGCGCCTCCGACCCGGGCCCCGGGCCCAAAGGGCTTTTCCGCGCCTGCCGGGGAGGGACAGTCCGCACTCTAAGTTTCTACGGTGATAAGTTTTGTAGCTTATGGATTTTTTTTCTTCCGTATATACGAACAACTTTCCCCT
>NW_023144627.1:8929174-8946198 GCF_012932325.1 Thrips palmi
GCCCTCGAGAATCGATATGAGGCAAAAGCCAGGCAAGAAACATGCAACAAATAGGCAAAAACTAGGCAAGAAAGAGGCAATAAATAGGATAAATATAGGCAAAAACTAGGCAAGAAATAGGCAAAGGTGCGGTCGAAACACTATAAAAGGGGCAGGGGTGTGTGCTGGCTGACAGCAGGTCGCGATAAGACCATGTAAAGGCCAACATTTATAATATCCTCTCTCTCTCTCTCTCTCTCTCTCTCTCTCTCTCTCTCTCTCTCTCTCTCTCTCTCTCTCTCTCTCTCTCTCTCCCGCACACCCCCCGCGGATCATCTTGACGCGAGGCACCACAACATTCGCGCAGAAATGACACCGACACAAACAACCCCTTGAAGCCCGTGGCTTATGATGGCATTCATCCGAGGATCGTCCCGGTAAAAAATGACGGGAAAAAGGGGGGCAGAGATGCGGTGTGGATTTTTATAACAGCATTATAGCGCTGGTTTTGCCACCAGAGAATGAGGTTTTTCCCGGTCGAATGGGCGGCTTGCCACAACAGGGCCGATGCCTCTCCGCAGGGCACCTCATTCAAGGGTCCCAAATCCGAGTCGAAAAAGAGTTTTAGAAAAGGGTTCGGAGAAGAAGCGTGCGCCGAGTTTTATAACAGCCTATTACCGATTTCCGTGGAAAAATGACCTTTTTTAACCTGAAAAAGAACTCTCTAGTCGCGTTTTGAGCTCCAGAGTCGCTGAATGGGACTCGAACCTGACGAGTGACCTCACCAATGGATTGCTCTCCGAACGAGGAATCCATTGGGGGGGTCACACGTTCGGTTCGAGTCCCAGTTAGCGACTCTGGAGCTCAAAACGCGTCTTTGGCCGCCTCCACCGGCCTTCCGGCCCACTGTGCGGCCGGTGCAAGTTGTTGGCAGTGTGCGCGCACATCTGCTCGGGCGCAAGGCGCAACCCCTTTGCGACGTAATCCCATTCTTTCTGCACGCAGACCTGAAGGGCTTGAAGGGTGTGCCAGAAGGGGTGGCCGCGGGCTTGTTGCTGCAGACGACAAGGGAGACACTTATTCGACAAGGAGCTGCCAACGTGATTGCGCTAATCCCTGGCAGAGAGAGAGAGAGAGAGAGAAGGGAGGGGGGGGGGAAGGAGAGAAGGGGGGGGGGAACCGGCCAGAACGAAAGCGGTTAAAAAAAGGGACCGACAACCGGCGGGCCCAAAAGGTAAAATTCGCATTTGGGTTGGGGGCTCCCCTGATAAAAACGCCCCTTCGCCCGGAGGAAAAAATCCCCAAAAAGGGCGATTTAAAAAGCGCGCCGAATGCTCCGTATACATTCGTCTTTCCCTTTCAGCCCTCCGCGGTCGAGAGAGAGAGAGAGAGAGGGAGAGAGAGAGAGAGAGAGAGAGGGAGGGAGGGAGGGAGGGAGGGAGGGAGAGAGAGAGAGAGAGAGAGAGAGAGAGAGAGAGAGAGAGAGAGAGAGAGAGAGAGAGGAAGACGCATGGCGACTAGAGGGTGGCCGTTTACCCACGCCTTCCGATCCGCGCGTAAATGGTGTCATCCTTTTGGCTCTCTCTCTCCTTCTCTTTCTAGCGACACAGCCAAGGAGAACACGCAAATACCTGGCGGGCGAAGTTTGCCAGCGAAGCCAGCAAATAAAGGCAAGTTTTCCCCCGGCCACTCCATCCCCCCAATCCCTCCCACAGTGTCCAGCGCAGAATTTGTTCTGACCAAGCTAGGCCCGATCCAGTGTAAACCTTGTCCAATCTCCGGCCAGGAGCGACCGCGCCTCTCCTCGGCCCAGTGGGCCAGAAGACCGGGAGGCGGTCAAAATCCCGGACGCGTTTTGAGCTCCAGAGTCGCTGAATGGGACTCGGACCGAACGTGTGACCCCACCAATGGATTGCTCTCCGAACGAGGAATCCATTGGTGGGGTCGCACGTTTGGTTCGAGTCCTCTTTAGCGACTTTGGAGCTCTGCACGCGTCTAGAGTTCCGGCCGCCTCCACCGGCCTTCCGGCCCACTGTGCGGCCTGGCCGTGCCTCGGGGGCATCTGTTGCGGGTGCCACGGAGACAACCCCTCCATCGACTTCTGTTCCCCCCGAAGCCAATTCACCGTAAATAGGGCCATCTTTTTAGCTATCGGAGTCTTTCCGCCTCGAACCTCTCCCGAGCCCCTCTCACCGTTGCTCCTCCCCCAGCGGGCCGCGTTGGAGGCTCTCCGCCTGTCGCTCTGTCTCTCTCGCACCTCAGCGGCCCTTGCGGCGCGCCCCGCGAGTGCGAGAGAGACAGAGCGACGCCGTGGGGAAGCGATCTGCGGCCCGCGACGCGGTGCGACGCTGTGCGACGCGGCGCGCCACAACGCCTCCTTATCTCCGGGGATTGAAAACAATCAGGTAGACGATCTTTTGTCTCTCTCGCACTCGCGGCGCGGCGCGGCCCGGCAGGTCGTGCGGGTGCGAGAGAGACAGAGCGCTGCGCGAAGTCGCTGGCCGCGCTCCAGGACTCCAGCAAGGGAAGGTGAAGATTAGCGCGGATTCTCCGTGCGGCTTCCGCACTTTTCTACCCGATTTTCTAAAATCGCGGCGAAAAAAAACAACTTCAAAACTCAAAGTTCCAGAGTTCAAATCTTCAAACCGACACGAATTTTACTGTCCCGTTGTGATTCCTGAGATTTACCTTTCGGCATAAAGAAGACCCAGGAAACCAACAACCCCTTCCCCAGGCCTTCCCCTTCCCTTCCCTTCCGCCCGCCTTGGCGTACCAAATTAAAAGCATTTGATCCACTGGCCTTGTTGCTTTAGTGCCCGGCCTCTGTCCACCACAACCCTCGGGGGTGTGCACACACATACACGCAACACACACACACACACACACACACACACACACACACACACACACACGTCCCAGGTCCGCTTCCGGCTTAGCTCCTTCACTCGTGAGGTGATGCAGTTTATAGCCGGCAGGACAAGGAAGCAGAAGACGAAAAGGCGAAGCAGGTTCCGTTCCAAAATAAAGAGCTCTTTTCTTGCAGTGTGGCAGTGTGGCTTTGGCACGGGTCCACCGGGCTTTGGTCTTGCTGCGGGGACCGCTGCGGGTCGCGGCTCAGACTGACGCCTGGCTTGCCAAGACTCCCCACACGGAGGTGAACCAAAAGCCCGTCTCTCTCTCTCTCTCTCTCTCTCTCTCTCTCCTCTCTCTCTCTCTCTCTCTCTCTCTCTCTCTCGCAAGACAAGCGCATCTCTGCCGTGTGCAGCCTGGGCCTTACGGGGCAGTCAAGCTGCAATGGGGCAAGTTATGGACCCACCCTAACCCCTACCCGGTCTGCAACCTCCAGCTCTCTCTCTCTCTCTCTCTCTCTCTCTCTCCCTCTCTCTCTCTCTCTCTCTCTCTCTCTCTCTCTCCCTCTCTCTCTCTCTCTCGCTCGGTCGCAACCCCCGTGAGGTCCGATGTCGCCACAAGCCTGGAAAAATCCCCCAAAGCCAGCAAAGCCCACCGAAGGCGTTCCGCTGACGCCGGGCGGGGCGGGGCGGGGCGGTGCGGGGCGAGGCGGGGCGGATGAGGGCGTACACCAAGTTCCTGCAGGGAGCGGTGCCACCGTTTATCTAGTCTGGAGATCAGCCCCCGCCAGCCCCTCCAGCTTGAAATTTCACAGTGAGGAAGGACGATTTCAGTAAGAGAAAACTGTCATTATCGCTGCATTTGGACGGATATGCAGGCAGCGGTATCGGAATAATTCCCGCAAGGATTCCTTTCAGCTCGAGTAAATCTCCTCTTTCTTTGTGCCCAGGTGTTTGGCGACGAGCGCTGTGATGATTGTGGGGGGGGGGTGGGCGGGGCCCTGGGGGCGGAGGCCGGGGGCGGGGCGGGGCGGGGGCGGGGCGGGCGGGCGGCCGCTACTCCATTGTAAGGAAGCGAAAACGCGATTGATATGTGTGCCAACATGAATTACACCACCGTATTCTTATACAGTAGTTCCAGGATGGAATATCGCATGTTCGTCAGTATTGGCTCAGAGATCTTTATATAAAAGTGCGTCCAGGCCGGTCGCTCCGGTCCCCTGAGAAGAAGGAGAATCTTGTTGCTTAGATAGGTATCTTCCAATCCTTTCGATAATTTCAAGTTAGCTATGCCTGTGTTTCATTTTCTAAATTGCTTTAAGCCAAGCCAATCATTAAATAAAAATTAAACTAGGCAAAAAGTTAAAAATATGATACAAACTAGGCTATTCTTGTCTCTAAAATTCTACCAAGTCTTGCCATGATAATTTTTTTTAAAATTTATGCCTGTTGAAACCGATTGAAAGAAACCACGCACTGTTAGAAATCCAGCCGTTTTAGAACGGAAAATTCGTGCAAAGTTTAAAAACGACTACTGATGTTCTCAAACGGCAAATCTCTGTTTTAAAACAAAAAATAATAATTCTAGAACAAAATTTTACCATTTGGTAATGAAAAATGTGCTTTCAAAACAAAAATCTGTTTGGAAACAGAAATTACGTGTTCACAACGAAAAAGCATCATTCGCACAACGCCCTTTTCTGTTATTCCATTACGGTAGCATTGTTTTAAAAATTTGCGTTACTTTTTCCGTTTGAAAATGATGCAAGTCTTCCTACCTTTGCTCGTCATTTTCACCGAACTGGTTTCAGTTACTGACGGCATTGCAATTCGAAATGGTCATCCGACATGTTGTATATCACATGACACTCTCAGGTTAGACCAAATATTCCTCGTTTCCCGGCAACAAGCAAAAGTATTTTGGCTGCTTACGGCTGAACCGCTCTGTTTGAGAACGGAGGATTTTTAACAGTGGCGCAGTCAAACGCAGTGCTGTTGTTCAAAAGATTGCCGCCCCCCTTGTCCACTGTCCACCTTACCAATACACTTTTGCGGCGACCGTCGCGTGAGAAAAACCGCACCCCCAGCGGTCCAGACTCGTCCAGGAAATCACACACACACACACACACACACACACACACACACACACGCATGCGCGCGCGCACACACACACACACAGACACACACACACGTCCCACTCGCCGGCCGTCCAACAGAGAGGGCGGTTCAAGTTTGCACACAAGGCAAACGGAGGCGGGCGGGGCCGACCGGTGGAAGTCATATGAATGAATGAAGGAATGAATGAAATATGCGAGCTGTCCGCGACGCAGCGGCGTGTCTGCAGACACAACGTAACATCTTCATTTTCTGGAAACGCTCTGGAAACCGCACCCACAGCCTCCTGCCGCCTCCTGCAGGGCTGGACCGGCTGGACACAAAGACGCGGCATTCAGAGTCACCTTGCCGAGTCACCTGCCGCCCCGCCGTCCCTCGCTCCGTCTCTCTCGCACCCCTGCGGCCCTGCGGCGGACCCCATGGGTGCGAGAGAGACAGAGAATCGCCCCCGCCGACCGACGGTGGTGGTTGTACATCGCGGTCAGCACCGGCACCGCGCCGACGCGGACCTCGTCGTTCCGCGAACCGCCGCGAACGCGCTGCCAACCTGACGGCGAGTTGGCCGCCAAAAAACAGCACAGTGGGCCAGAATACCAGTGGAGGCGGCCAAAACTCCAGACGCGTTTTGAGCTCCAGAGTCGCCGAACGGGACTCGAACCGAACGTGTGACCCCACCAATGGATTGCTCTCCGAGCGAGGAATCCATTGGTGGGGTCACACGTTTGGTTCGAGTCCCATTTAGCCTCTCTGGTGCTCAAAACGCGGCGTTCTACGGATACCGGGAGGGTCCGCAACGTCCCTAAGAGCAAAGCAGAGGTTTTGCCCAGTACGCAGGCTGAGGTTGGCAACCCTTTCGACACTGGTGCGTCGTGGCAATTTTCATCCCTCACGTGTGGCAACACTGGACGTGATTCAGCCGCGTAGGTTGGCAGTGGGGCGGTGCGTGCGTGCGGTTGGCAGGCCTGCCGGACCTAAGAATGGGCCGGAAATTAAACGCCAAACTGCGGCCGCATTACTTGGATATTTGCGAAGAGCAGCGCGGAGCCACCTTGGCGGCAGCAGACTGATTCCGAGAGTCGTCGCTCTGTCTCTCTCGCACTCATGGGGCGTCCCGTGAAGGTGCGAGGGAGACAGAGCGACGAAAACGACTCTCAGTGTGCAGAATAATTGAGAGGATTATGCCCCCGCGTGCCGCACGCAGCGTGCGTGGGGAAACGGCAGAGATACCAACATAAAACGAGATAATTCTGCCGGCAGCAACACATCTCACAAACGCACAGTGGGCCAGAAGACCGGTGGCGGCGGCCACAATTCGAGACGCGTTTTGAGCTCCAGAGTCGCTAAATGGGACTCGAACCGAACGTGTGACCCCACCAATGGATTGCCCTCCGAACGAGGAATCCATTGGTGGGGTCACACGGTTGGTTCGAGTTCCATTTAGAGCTCAAAACGCGTCTAGAGTATTTGCCGCCTCCACCGGTCTTCTGGCCCACTGTGAAACGGCGAGCGAAGCAGCGCTCGAACGTTCTAAATCTCTTCGGCGATACGCGGTAAAAACTCGGAAAAAAATATTTTGTTTATTTTTTGCAGGTTGGTAGCTCGGTTAGACCGCGACGGCTTGCGCAGCTTGCGCGCCATTCGAGTCACGCCCCCGTCATGAGTGCCAACAAAGGCACGCCAACTTCCGTCCGCAGTCCGGGGCGCACAGTCCGGGCAGCCACCGGACCCACCGGCAGCGCCTCGCCACCCTGCAGACCGATTCCGAGAGTCGCTTACGTCGCTCTGTCTCTCTCGCACTCACGGAGCGTGCCGCACAGGTGCGAGAGAGACAGAGCGACGAAAGCGACTCCCGGAATCGGTCTGCCGAGTTGGATTACCGCCCCCAAAAATGCGGATTTGCCGGCCATTCAGCCGGGATTAGCCGCGGGACACAAAAACACCAATTGTGCGGAAACGGGGCGAAACGGGGCGAAAGGCAGAGTGAAGAAATTCCATTAGCCGGCGACAAAGACCGCTGCACAGTGGGCCAGAAGACTGCCGAGGCGGCCAAAATTCGAGACGCGTTTTGAGCTCCAGAGTCGCTAAACGGTACTCGAACCGAACGTGTGACCCCACCAATGGATTGCCCTTCGAACGAAGAATCCACTGGTGGGATCTCACCGTCACACGTTCGGTTCGAGTCCCATTTAGCGACTCTGGAGCTCAAAACGCGTCCGTCTTCTGGCCCACTGTGGGACGATGATCCACGCCGCCCCCCACCGGCAGCCACGACACTGCCAAAAGGCTGATCCCACACCCTTGCGAGACACGTCGCTGACAGTGATCAGACCCGGAAGTGGCGCATGTGGTCCACCCGGATCAATGCTTTGAGCTTGGAGAGAGAGGGAGAGAGAGAGAGAGAGAGACTCATCGGAATTCATATGCGTCTTGCAGGCAAAAGCAACCGAAGGTAAGCGGGTCATCGAACCTCAGAAGGGCCTCACTGCACCCAGCGAACACACACTGATTTGGCGAAATGTCCGGAAGCTGCGACCAGTATAGTAGCGCCTTTTCCAAAAGCTTTGCCAGTGCATAGGTCGGTGAGGGCCTCTCCCCGCCGGGCCCCGCCGGCCGGCCAGCTAGTTGGGGTGAATTCGTAGTCAGATAGGGTTGGTCCTGGACCGAGTCCTGGACCGGGGGGCGGACGCCGGGCCGACGCCACCCTCGCAGATAAGAGTTGACTGGCGGGCCCTGCCTGGCCCTGCCCACTATGCACTATGCAGGGCTCAGCCCTACACTGTTTGCGACACTGCGCGCACACACAGTGGGCCAGAAGACCCGGTGGAGGCGGACAAAACTCTAGACGCGCTTTGAGCTCCAGAGTCGCTAAACAGGCCTCGAACCGAACGAGTGACCCCACCAATGGATTGCTCTCCGAACGAGGAATCCATTGGTGGGGTCACACGTTCGGTTCGAGGCCTGTTTAGCGACTCTGGAGCTCAAAACGCGTCTAGAGTTTTGTCCGCCCCCACCGGTCTTCTGACCCACAGTAGCTAGGCAATATCTTCGCGTTTCGAGCTGGTGCCAAGGAATTTCTTGCCCACATCTACGAAACAACAGCACTGCGGAAACATTGCCCGCAAGTACGCACTGCACTGAACTCTGAACGTGCACTGGTAATGCTGCAGTCTCATTATTTGCAGGTGTAGCAGTGTGACAAAATCAACACGCAAGCAAACAGGGGCTGGAAGGCTGGCAAAGGGTAAAACTATCCGACAAGTTGATTCGCTGCCAGGATGTCTGTCTGTCTGTCTGTCCGTCCGTCTGTCCGTCCGTCCGTTCGCCCGGCCCCAACTAATCAGCCCACAGCGTGTACACTGGCGTCTAAATAAATTAGCGGCTCAATCCTCATTAGAGTTCTTAACCCCTGTGCCACAGTGTGGTGTCCACCGGTCCGCCGACTCTGTCTCTCTCGCACTCGTGGGGCGCGCCGCACGGGTGCGAGAGAGACAGAGAAACGACTCTCAGTGTGCCGGTCCGGCCAGTCGCAACACGGCGTGGGCCAACCCAGGCCAACCTGTCCCCCGCGTCAACCGCCGCAGCAACAGAGGCAAGCGACAGTGTGGGGGAAAAGGCGGCACACTAGTAAATGTTATGTACAATTTTGTACGAGATATCACAGTTTTTTGTGCACACGAAATTTTCGTACAGTTTTTGTACGAAAAAAAAACTGCACATTTTCCCCCTTTTTTGTCCAAAATTGTACAAAAAACTGTGAAAATTAAAAAAAATGTATGACAAAACTTGAATACCATTTAGCATGCGCGTGGCGACAAAATCATCAACTGGTTTGATGGCATTTTTGTAAGGAAAAATCACCAAGAGACGATCAAAATGTTTACAGTGTGATTGCTTAGTCGGATGAAAACTGTGACGATGCATTTCGTGTACTGTAACTATATGCAAACTTGGCGCAGTGCGACGAAGCTTGCAACGAGGTGTGACAGTGTCGTTTCCATGCGACGAATGGAGAGAAAAAGTCTTTCCGGTTAATTTTATGCTTTCGGTTCGCCCCTCTCTTGCCCCTCCCCACCCCTTTTCCATGCCACCTCAACACACACCGCACAGCGGCCTGATTCCGAGAGTCGTCACTCTGTCTCTCTCGCACCTGTGCGGGGCGTCCCACGGGTGCGACAGAGACAGAGCGACGAAAACGACTCAGGGCGGCGATTCAACCTCCGACGCGCGAGAAGAAAGGGGGCGCGTCGCTGATGTCTCAATGCCTCCTCCCCTTTCGGTCCGCGGGTGTCCATATCCGTCGCGACACACACACACACACACACACACACACACACACACACACACACACACACACACACACACACACCTCAAGTCGAGATGTTGTATAATTTCAGTTCCCACATACGCGACCGCCCCGCCGTAACCCGTCCCCCCCTTTCCCCGTCCTGCCACGCCCCTGGCGAGCGGATAGCAATAGCGGCGAAACCCCTTCGCCGCACCTTGCCAGGTGAGCATTCTCTCGCTCGCCAAACCAAGGAGCTAAATTTTGATAAGCCCCACAATTTTTTTAAAGGGACGGATATTCAGGATTTTTTACCCTTCCTCGCCGCGACGTGTCACTGCGATCTGTCCCCCCAAAATTTGAAAGCTACTTCCTCTCTTCTTTATGCCTATCACGTCACGATATGGACTGTGGCGGTTTTCTATGTTGTGTCGCAGAGTTATCCGTCTGCGAGGTGTCAAAAGAGAGAGAGAGAGAGAGAGAGAGAGAGAGAGAGAGAGAGAGAGAGAGAGAGAGAGAGAGAGAGAGAGAGAGAGAGAGACGTATTCGCTAATCGCGGCCCACACCCACGCCACTGTTAGCAGGGACGTTACGAGACGCAGGAAGATGCCGATCCATCAGAAGGATACGTCCAAACACCGATCGGCCGTGTATTGCCAATCCAATCGATCATACAGTCCTCTCTCCTCAGAACAGATTGAGCAACCCCATTTTTCCTCCCCTTTCCCGCGTATCCGTTGCAGACTGAAAAGGTGAGGGTTGCACAGTGGGCCAGAAGACCGGTGGAGGCGGCCAAAACTCCAGACGCGTTTTGAGATCCAGAGTCGCTAAATGGGACTCGAACCGAACGTGTGACCCCACCAATGGACTGCTCTCCGAACTAGGATCTGGGGGCAGTTTGGCGAGTCCTGTTTAGACTCGGAGCTCAAAACGCGTCCGGGATTTCGGCCACCCCCTCCGGTCTTCTGGCCCACTGTGCGACGGTCCGACGCAAATTTCCCACCGCCGCCGCCCACGCACACGTCCGAACCCGTGAGAAATATGTACAGCAACGACGAGGCGCGAAGTGTTTTAGTAACGAAGTCATCTCCGGTCGGGGATTGCCTTTTCGCATCGCAGTGTATCTCTCGATCGCCGATTTGCTGCCAGAGATGACACCACGAAAAAGGCAAGGCAAAGAGTTGTGTTCAGGTTCGTACACCGGAGCGGCGCACAGTGGGCCAGAAGACCGGTGGAGGCGGGGAAAATCCCGGACGCGTTTTGAGCTCCAGAGTCGTTAAATGGGACTCGAACCGAACGTGTGACCCCACCAATGGATTGCTCTCCGAACGAGGAATCCATTGGTGGGGTCACACGTTCGGTTCGAGCCCCATTTAGCGACTCTGGAGCTCAAAACGCGTCTTGAGTTTCGGCCGCCAGCGACGGTCTTCGACCCACTGTGCGCGGGGCCTGGGCGTCCAGACTCCAAAAGCTCTGCGAGCACACGTCGAAGCACTGCAAAGCCATCAGCCAAGTCATCAGCACCGGTCCAGACTTCGTTTCCGGTGTAGGGCCATCTCTGCCGGGGGTTATTTTCAGGTGACCCATGCGACCCTACACGCGCCTGGGCCGTCCAAATTGACCGATTCGGAGCCCTGTCGCTGCCGCCGTGGCGCCGCAGGGCCTGCAGACGGCACACTGGAAAGCGCTCATCACCCACACTGTTAAAAAAAATTAATTGCATTTTCATGACATTGTAGTGAAGCCATAATCATCACAATGAACTTTCCACAGAGATTCCTCTGATTTTGAGGTCACCGAATCACTGTAAAATTGAGAATACGGTGTGCCGGCCGGTGCCACCATCATTGAGCCTTCTGCCCCGGCCCACACGGACCATGTGCAGACCGTGGACACATGTGCCCCTGCACTGTAAAGAGAGCAGCACGTCAACATCCTCAACGCCAATCAACACCTCACACTATTAGCAAAGGCCACCTTCAAAGTAGCGAAAAAAACAATTATTTTTTTTTCAATTTTTTTTATTTTTTATTTTTGGAGGCATACGGCTTGGTGGAAATACCGTGCATTTTTGGAGCTCCTATTTTTCCTGTTTATTGCCAGTATGATGGAGACCTCTGTTCCCCATACCTGTGGGGCGCGGACAGTGCGCGGAGATAGCGACAACGCGTTTATAAGGGAAATCATGCCTGGAACAAAGCGCGATCTTAAAAAAAAAAAAAAAACTTTTTTAAAAAAGTAAAAAATAAATGAAACAATGCCGCAGGGTATACGCGACATCTAAAAATGTCTCTGTAAACCGCGCCGCGGCCGGGTCGCCACCGCCCCTACGGTGGCGCGACCGGGCCCTACCCTTTCATTTGAATAAATCCCGGATTGGATGTCTACAAACAAGATCTGTTTAACGCTATCATTGCCATAATCAGCACCCCATAAAACAGCCTCACTCCGACAAACGCTCCCCGACTACGGCGCGCCGAGCAACGACGCGTTTTGAGCTCCAGAGTCGCTGAATGGGACTCGAACCGAACGTGTGACCCCACCAATGGATTGCTCTCCGAACGAGGAGTCCATTGGTGGGGTCACACGTTCGGTTCGAGTCCCATTCAGCGACTCTGGAGCTCGAAACGCGTCTAGAGTTTCGGCCGCCTCCAGTGCCTCGAGGCGCTGTAGCGGGGGCGCTGGTGTCGCGTCGCGCAGGCACACATTGTCATGGAAATGAAGCCTACAAAGGGGGCAGTTCACGTGCCGTCCTCGGAGGGAGTGCATTTATCCGACAAGGGAGGTTCTTAATCCCGCCACCCCAATCATCTCGCTGCGTTACGTAGTTTTTTCCGCCCCGACAGTGTGGTGCCGCCGCGCTGGATGCAGGCTGGAGGTGTAAAACAAAATAAATGGATCCTGTTTCCAGAGGCAGGCTTAAACACCTATGTCGGCTTGTAATTTTGACCAGGGCGTGATGCTGAGGGGTCGGACAGGAAACTGGTCCTGAGAATGAAGAGCTGCGAGCGAGACAAGAAGACTTTGCCATGTCGCACAGTGGGCCAGAAGTCCGGTGGAGGCGGCCTAAACTCTAGACGCGTTTTGAGCTCCAGAGTCGCTAAATGGGACTCGAACCGAACGTGTGACCCTACCAATGGATTGCTCTCCGAACGAGGAGTCCATTGGTGGGGTTACACTTTCAGTTCAAGGCCTGTCGGTCGACTCTGGAGCAAAAAACGCGTTTGGAGTTTTGGCCGCCTCCACCGGTCTTCTGGCCCACTGTGCGTTTGGTCCGTTTCACCTTCCGGTGCAACTTCATCATTTCGTTTTCTTATCGGAAAGGCACACCCCCTCTCGCCGCGCCATTGCCCATCTTCATCACGGCTCGCGTCCCGAGCCACTGTATTTCCATTCTTCGCGATACTACAAGTCTGTGTTCGCTTCCCTCACTGATAAAGGGAGCTATGCGGGTAATATCTGACTTTTCGAAATGCGTCCAACCGCGTAAAATCCGTAACAGGATTACCCGGCGAACAAAAGGAGCCAAGCCCACCCTTCTGGAAAGCATTATACGTACGCCACTGTTAATATTGTCCAATATGCAATGCAGATGCAGGCCGCCTGTTAGGTTGGCAGCGCGGTACCGACTCACAGTGGGCCAGTGCAGGCGGTCAAAATCCCAGACGCGTTTTGAGCTCCAGAGTCGCTAAACGGGACTCGAACCGAACGTGTGACCCCACCAATGGATTCCTCGTTCGGAGAGCAATCCATTGGTGGGGTCACACGTTCGGTTCGAGTCCCGTTTAGCGACTCTGGAGCTCAAAATGCGTTTAGAGTTGCGAACGCCTCCACCGGTCTTCTGGCCCACTGTGAACCGGGGGAAATTCGAAGGAAAAGCAAGTTCGTCGGCGGAGGAAAATAATTGAAAAGAAGGTGATGCTAAATTGTCATGGTAATGACGCGCGAAACGGGACAGGGACACGGCGATGGGGGGAAAAAAAGCAAAAAAACAAGAACAAGACCCGGCAAAAACAGCAGCATGCAGCAGGCTGCAGATAATAGACACGAGGGGGGATGGTGAATTACTCACATGAAGGCAGGCAGGCCGAGGCAGGCTCACAGTGCAGTGGCTCCTTGTCCTCCCCATGCTGTAATAAATCAATGCGTTCGCACATGAGCGGGCCCGATGAACAAAGCGGGCATGTGTGTGGCAAAATAGAGACGTCATGTGGAATCGACAAAACGGAATTTTGGCTCCACTGACGTTTCACTGATGTGTCACTGACGTCGCTCGTTCACACGTCGGTCAGGTTTGGCGGCCGCGATCGGTGGTGGATGTGCGGGAAGCCAGGAGACAGCCTGGATTGGCTGCAGTGAGGGATCACTCTGAATTTCAGCGTACAAATCCAATGAGTTTCAGCTGAATTCCAGGCAAAAACTACTGAATTTTCAGAAGAATTACAATGAATTTTTAAAAATTTTGATGCATTTCAATTAATTTTACATGTTTGATGAATTTTGGTGTATAAATTTGGCTGGAGATATTGCCCCTTGGTGAGGGCTCGTGCAGAAATTACATAACACTGGTGACTTTCTAAGAAGGTCATCAGTGGGAACGATCCAAGGAGCTCTAAAGCGTACACTGTAAAGCGCGCAAAAACAAAAAAAATCATTTTTTTTAAATTTGTGGTATAATTGCAGAGCGTTATTTTAGCAGTGTCGTTCGGGGGCTATCCACAAAGCCCATGCGGTGCACCCAACATCCCCCAAGCTTCCCCCACCCCCTTCAACACCCCGCCGCGCTCGCCGCCGCGCCTGCAGACTGACTCCGAGAGTCCCTTTCGTCGCTCTGTCTCTCTCGCGCCGACACGGGGCGCCCCACGAGTGCGAGAGAGACAGAGCGACGCCCCTCGGAAGCAGTGTGCTGTCACCCTCCGCGCGGGCCGCGAACTGTGGGTCGGGTCGGCTCACCCTTCCTTCATGACGTTAGCAGCACGCCTCCGCGGAGGCGCGGCCCGGCGCGGCCTGCCTGTGTTTGTAAATTAATTTCCGTTCTTATTTCTGTAAATATCTCTGGCCCTGGCCGGCGCGGCTGGGCCGGCCGAGCCGCGAGTTCGTCCGGAAGGCAGCTCGTAATTCGGACCGAGGCTGCCTGCCTGGCTGCCTGCCTGCCTGCCTGCCTGGCTGCCTGCCTGCCTGCCTGCCTGCCTGCCTGCCTGCCTGCCTGCCTGCCTGCCTGGCTGCCTGCCTGCCTGCCTGCCTGCCTGCCTGCCTGCCTGGCTGCCTGCCTGCCTGCCTGCCTGCCTGCCTGCCTGCCTGCCTGCCTGCCTGCCTGCCTGCCTGCCTGCCTGCCTGGCTGCCTGCCTGCCTGCCTGCCTGCCTGCCTGCCTGCCTGCCTGCCTCCCAAAAGGGGGCGGGCGCCCAAGAAAATTTGATTTGCGTGTCCTGTGGCCGAATGGGCCTAAATTGGAGACGTGGCAATATTTGCCTTGCCCGGCCGAGCCGCGCGCTACACTGCGAAAAGCTGGTCCGGCGGGGTAACCGCGTGGCAAGGCCGCACAGTGTGGGAGGCGGTCAGAATCCCGGACGCGCTTTGAGCTCCAGAGTCGCCAGAGTCTTCAACCGAGCGCAAGACAGAGTTCGTACACTTACTACAGCGTAGTTGCGACATTATCAATGGAAGTCCAGGAGCAGATTTTCCCACACTTAGAGTTACTTATCGTAACTGGCTTGTCATCCACCTTCATCTCGTTCTCAATCAAATTACATGTTGCGATCGAGGTGAAGGTTCAAGAACAGTCAGTGCCGGTCTGACTCGTATGCAGCGGCGCCGTACCGGCGAGCGCGAGGGAACGGCGCGGCGCAACCCGCAGCGCCATCTAGCGGCACTCGGCGCAAGCAGGCAGGGCGGCTCCACCAGTCTTCTTGCCCACTGTGTCGCTGCTCTAGAAATCCGTCCCGAAATGCAAATGGCGAGCAAACGGTCGCCGTCTAACAAGATGCAGAGGCGTAATCCGGCAGCCGCGCCTCGCGGCCCCTCGGATGACAAATGCCTCTCTGATGGGCTAAATATTTTGGCAAATAGCGAAGGCAGCGCCATTATGAGACTGTAACAGTATCGGGTTACGCGCAGGGTGGCGGGCCGCGGGCAAGCCGAGGGCAAGCCCAGGGTGTAGGGGTGGCCAGAGTCGCTTTCGTCGCCCTGTCTCCCTCGCACCCGGACGGGCGGCCCCGTGAGTGCGAGGGAGACAGAGCGAGGCCTTCGGACCCTTCGGGTGGCGTGGCCCTCGGGGTGGCAGCCCTCGCGGCCCTCGTGGCCCTTGCCCCAGCCTCACTCCCTTTGCGAGGCACTCGGGTGGAAACGCCGGCTGTTTAGGCACCGCATCACACACGCACGTTACACTTGCTTTTTATTCGCCGCCCGTCTCTCTCGCACTCACGGGGCGTCCCGCGCGGGTGCGACGGGGACGGCGCGACGACATCGGTCTGACGGCGAGGAGGACGCCGTCAAAAGAGGACCGGCTTGCTCCGCTTTTCACGAATTGGCTTTGACGCTCGCAGACTGAGAGTCGTCGCACAGTGGGAGGCGGCCAAAATTCTAGACGCGTTTTAAGCTCCAGAGTCGCTAAATGGGACTCGAACCGATCGTGTGACCCCACCGATGGATTGCTCTCCGGACGAGGAATCCATTGGTGGGGTCACACGTTCGGTTCGAGTCCCATTTCAGCGACTCTGGAGCTCAAAACGCGTCTAGAGTGTTGGCCGCCTCCACCGGTCTTCTGGCCCACTGTGTGCCGAGAGTCGTCGCTCTGTCTCTCTCGCGCCTGCAGGAGCCCCGCGAGTGCGAGAGAGACAGAGCGACGACTCTGGGACTCGGTCCGAGGTTTCAGCGGCCGTGGCTGGGCCCCACGCTGTGGACGACTGTGTTCGGAATTTTAATTTTCAGCCCCGGAGAGCAACTTCATTTGACGTTCGCGCCATTTCGAAATCCCCCCCCCCCTCCGTCCTTGTTTTCTGTCACAGGCCTCGGTTAACAGGTTGTCCGCAAAAAAAAAAAAAAGACAAAATAAAGGGCATTATGAGCATCATTTTACTTGCGATATAAAATGCGGTGTAATTGCAAAGTACAGTCCCCTCGAATCCCCCAACGCGGCGAGCCTAATTTCGGCGCTAACAAAACAGGAAGTGAGAGAAGAAGAATAAAAAAAGACGGAGGGTGCGCGAATTCCATAATCCAGACGCATTGTGGGGCACCCTGTGTTGCCTGCGACACATTGCTCGCCTCCCTCGCACTCTCTCTCTCTCTCTCTCTCTCTCTCTCTCTCTCTGACCCTCTTGCGCGCCACTCCCTCCGCTGATTGACAACCACCGTGCCAACTACCAACACACTGGAAACGTTTTGCGATCAAAATCTTGGCGAGCAGATTTTGGAGCCCGAAAGGAAGGCAAAAAGCATCACTTTGCCCCGCGTTTGCCCCTACATGGAAGCTTACGGTGCTGCTTTGACCCTCTCGACATGAGATGGGGCCCGACCGAGCGCAGAGCAGTAAACCCACAGCATAATCAGGAGAGAACCTCTTATAGTTCTCCCCCGCCAAAAATTATCACACTAAATGTACGCAATATGATAGGTGGAGGTTTGGCGGTCTGACTCGTATGCAGCGGCGCCGTACCGGCAAACGCGAGGGAACGGCGCGCCGCAACCTGCAGCGCCATCTAGCGGCACTCGCGGCAAGCAGGCAGGGCGGCCAAAGTCCCCGAAGGGTCGCTAAATGGTACACGAACCGAACGTGTGACCCCACCAATGGATTCCTCGT